>NC_140165.1:205679992-205784992 GCF_963971535.1 Notolepis coatsorum
GATTTGCTTCTAGGATGGAACCTAGGTATGTAATTTCATCTTTCCTTGTGACAATATTGTCACCCACTGTAACTGAGAAGCCGTCGGCCTTGCTGAGTTTGTTATTTGAACCGAAGAGAATGGACTCTGTTTTACCCAGGTGTAATGATAGTTTGTTGTCAGCGAGCCAGGTGCAGATTTTGACTAGTTCCGAGCTGAGGGTTTTTTCAACCTGTAACTTGTTCTTGTCAGAGACCAGCAGGGCTGAGTCGTCCGTGAACAGGAACAAGTTGCAGTCACAAGCTGACAACATGTGATTTGCATAAATTAGCGGTAACAGTAGCGGTCCTAATATGCTTCCTTGTGGAACACCACAGTTCACTGTGAGCGGGGGGGGATAGGGTACTGTTTACCTCCACCATCTGTTCTCTCCCCTCCAGGTAGGATTGCATCCAGCTCACTGATAGACTATCAAAACCAATTGCATTTAGCTTGTCAATCAGAATGGAGTGATTGACAGTGTCGAAGGCCTTTTGTAGGACCAGCATGACCATGCCGCAGTATTTGCCTGTGTCCACCTCTTGTTTGATGTGGTCGTTCAAATAGAGAAGGCATGTGTCAGTAGAGTGGGATGTTCTGAAGCCAGATTGGAATTCGAAGATTAGATTTTTTTCGACCTGTTCGTATACTATTTTTTCCATGACTTTCGAGATGGAGGTAAGAATAGAAACAGGGCGGTAGTTGCCTGGATCTAATTTGCTGCCCTTTTTGTGCAGGGGGGTTACTCTCGCAATTTTGAAGTCTTTGGGTACGTGTCCCTGTTTTATGGAGAGGTTTATTATGTGTGTGATGACTGGGGTGATGGCGGCTGCTGAGTCTCTGAGGAATTTGGAGGGGATATTGTCATGGCCAGTGGCCTTGTTAGGTTGGAGGGCGCTCAGTTTTTTGAGTACCTCAGCTGTTTCCATTTCTAGTTTGAAATCGTCTTTGCGGACCCCTAGGCTATGATGTGTTCTACCCCAAAATGCCCTGAGTGGAAGGGTAGTTTATTTACCTGGCTATGTTTGTGAAGAAAAGGTTTAAGTAATTGGCCACATCCAGCTTGTCTGTGATGAGCGTGTTGTCCGTCTTTATGTTTATGTTTGAAAATCTGGTTTTAAGTTTTTTACTGCAGCCTAGTTGATTATTGAGTAATTTCCAAAGTTCACAGGGTTTATTTTTGTTTTCCTCAGTTTTGTCATTGATGAAATTCTTTTTTGCAATTTTGATCATGGAGTTTACTTCATTTCTTAGTCTGTTTCTTTGCAGTTTGAGTTCAGTCACGTGGGCTTGGAGTTCACTGCTCGAGCTTTTGGTAAGCTTTGACTGACTTTTACGAAACTCAGAGCATTTTTTGTCTCTGGTTTTCATAGCGGTCAGTATTTCTGAGTGCATCCACGGCTCAGCGTGATTTTTTACCCATGATGTGTGTTATGTCACCAGCAACAGCAGCAGTTTAATTGGAGTGAATCGACTAACTCAGTAGTTAGCATGAATTTTCAAGATAAAGTCAATAAAGTGCGTAAATGCAACAGCAATGATCGCTTATCACTAGGGCTGTACCGAATGTCATTTTTTAACATTCAAATCTTTTTCAAATATAAATCTTTTTTTATCCTCAAACTAAATCCTCAATTTGAATAAAGTGATTAATCAGATTAAATTAGTATTTTTTTCTTATTAAATCCACTTTCTTTAATGAATATAACTCATCAGTTTCGTCAACATAAATAATCCAATAAGGGCACGGTTGGTACGAAAGTGATGGTGACGTCTTATAGTATAATACTATATTAGTGTAGCCTAATCTTTAACTGCAACTGTGAAGAAAAACCCCATTGGTTTAAACAGAATGAATAGACACATAAAAAAAATATATACAAAAGAATTTAAAGAATTGATTAAAAATAAAACATTTGAATGTTGATTTAGAATTAGAATGTCAACATTATGATCGAAGCTTCGAAGCATTCGGTACAGCCCTACGTATCACCAATAGAGGGTCATGCAGATTACCATTTAAAAAAAAGCAAATGTCTTTAGTTTAGTTAATAACTTCAATAATAATCCACCCATGAATGTGTTGTTAGGTTACAGTGTATGCTGATGATATAGGAATTTAAGCCCATGCTACTGTTGGACTTGTTGTAAGTTGCACTGGATAATGCCTAAAATGTAAATGTTATACCACACCTCATTCTCAGAAATGTTGTCTTCATCATCATTATCATCATCATCATCATCTTCATTTAAGCCAGGCAGAGATAGAGACACCCTCTCCTCCTGCCTGCTGCCCAAGACACTAGATACACCACTGCCCCAAGGAATCTGGTAAAGAGACAAAGTACATATTTACAGAAAATATCAACCGGCTAAAGATATTCAGACCGATTTTAAATACAGTGACCGCTGGCCCGGTTTTCTCTGATAAGGCTGTTCCCTTGTGAGTGTACTATGGCTGCTGTTCATCCTTGTTTTCATGTGCCCATGTAGATTAAGCAACTCTTTGCTATTGTCATTGGTCAGGAACAATCTAGACAGAGGGCTGAAGTAGCACTTGTAAGCCGTGCCAAAAGCAGCTGGATCAGACCCATGGAATGATAAACTCCAAGTCATATCAGGCTGGGAATCAATGTATTCACCAGCCACTGTGGCCAATGGATGGAATCAGTTTGTTCCCTGCCTCAAATGGTATGTGTGGTTAACAAGCAAATATGAGCAAAAACAAAAAGGAGCAAGTCGTGAGGCTGGATCCAGGCAACCTTTTCTCTTGTGCGAGCTGAACAAACGTGAACATTAGGGGGCTTGAGATCTCACCACCAGGGAGGTCTTAAGGGGCTCCAGTCCCCCAGAGGTGCCCAGAGATCTTTTAAGAGCGGCACTGGATCCAGAAAGAGGACCTGGGCCGGGAGCATCCAGGCCTCTCAGCGGAGCCAGGCTGCCTAGCGGCGAGGGCAGGTGCCCCAGGGATGCAGTCAGTGGCTAGAGGGAAGAGAGAGAACAAGAGGGGGAGAGATTAGCTCAACATACAAGCAGTCCAGTCACACGAGGGGGGTAGACCATGACAGAGAGCAAATATGTGCTTGTCTATGTAGATAAGAGACTGTATAATGTCCAGATGAAAATCTTAGGTTATTCCTTTATATGATGCATGAGATGCAACTCAGTTGCATGTACCCAAGTTGCATGAAAAGGCTGCATGTGTAAAGCCAGCCTACTTTATGAAAGTACAGCCCAGCGAGAAGAAACTCAAAGCTCATTGCCCTCCTATTGCTTCAAAGAACAGGTGGCAAGTGACTACTGCTATTTGTAAAACTAATATCGTAGCTCCACTTACGGTCTTTTCGGGCCAATTTTGGCATGCACTAACGGTTCCTTCTTGGGGATTCACTCGTAGCTAAGAGCAGGATTTACGAGTGCGTGCCATGCTTTCGCCGCCAAAAACGAGTATACTTGTATTTTTTTCCCTTTATTTATTTATTATTATTATACTAAACAGTCAGCTGGACCTTCTTGTGTGATCCAAGTAGCTCTGATTGAATTCGAATTGAAGTGACGATCGAATCCCGATAGGTGGCAGTATCGCCTACCTTTTGAACTGGGCTAGTTTACTGTGGGGGGGAGGGTTTGCTCACTCACTGCTGGGCACAATAGTAGCCACTAGCCTGCGGACTGCCTATGCAATGGCGAGCGAACTATTGGAGATTATTATGAAGAGGACAAAACGATCACACTTATGGATGATAAGGTGCGTTTTCACCAGACTACATAGGACTCAGCACTTCTGGTAAATCATAAAAAGACCGAGCCGAGCATGTAACATTATCTGTCGCCGACAACAGAGTTGAGAGCACCCCAGACTAGAGCCAACTATAACGTTCGGCAATGGTGATCGCCTAGAGAGCGAACTATTGGAGATTATTATGAAGAGGACAAGCGGTGACGATCCATCCATAACATAAGATGCGTTTTCACCAGACTATGTTGGATTCTAGTATTTTCAAACAGGCTGTTTGGATGTAACGTTACTGCCAGAGCCAACTAACGTTATTTATTGTTCCTGTTCTGACCCAGACACTTCGGAGCAAGAGTGGACAGGGTTTTGTTGGACCTGCTGACAAAGGTAACATCTATTTTACCAAACCCCATCATAAAACATGCCTTTGTAATGATCCCAACGTCAGAAACCCCCACCCCACATGGTGGCTTTGTGAATAGAACTATTCTACTATGGTCATGTTTACCTTTGACCTGGAAATAATATAGGTGTCAGGCGAGCAACCCGCACGAAATGTGCATGCTGCACAAAAAACACGTAATATCTCGCGTTCCAGGAAACGAGACTGGATCATTTTGAAACGGGACGGGTTTTAGCCTGGGATTGCGCATGAACGAAGGTATGTAGAAATTAACGGTTTGTTCCCTGTTGGAGTATAAATATTGCCTTTCAAATGAGCCATACTATTGTCTCCATAGCTATAATATAGAATATACGATGGGTCTGCAAACATCGTGAAAATGGTCAAAACCGCTGGCGCCAGGGAGTACAGATGGAAAAACAGCGTGGCAGTCAATGAGTTAAGGGCTTTATTTGGGAGGAATCATGGTGATTGCGTTCACGACGATTCTACAGACATCCTTGGAATTAAACAATTATAATAATAATAGATATGTAGGGCTGTACCGAATGTCATTTTTTAACATTCAAAGCTTCTATTGAAGTATTCGAACAATGCTTCGAATGTCTGTCGTCATATTTTATTACGTAATCAAAAACAATATTTTTTTGCGTGCGTGCGTGTGTGCTGAGGCAGGTGGCCAGGAGTGCGAATATATATATATATACTGTATATATAGTATATCTTTTTTAATTAATGCCTGGTTTGGTTTGGCAACTACACTGCCCAGGACAGGAAGGCTCTGCAGAGTAGTATTGCACTACCACCCATACAGGACTTATAAACCAGGAGGTGCAGATCAAGAGCCTGTAGAATAATGAAGGACCCTCATGACCCCAACAACAGTCTGTTTAAACTGCTGCAGTCAGGCAAGCACCTCCGCATTCATGCAGCGAAAACAGAGACTCAGACTCAGCTTCTTCCCCCAGGCCATCAGAACACTCAATACAGATTACTCCACATACAAGCACACATGACCACACACACTACACATCCTCACTTACACTCTCTCACACACCCTACATACATAATAGACTACAAAAAGGTGACTTTAAAAACTACTGTGGTAAATATTGACGATGAATTTCATAATTAATATGTGTGAATAAATTAGAGAACCATAAATGTAAAGCCAGATGTACCTTTCAATAGCAGAGTGGACTCAGTGGCTAAAAACAGTCTCAACTGTCAGTGAGACAGCTGCATCAGATAACAGCTGCAACAGTTACTTCAACCCCCACTCAAGCAATGACTAAATTAGAGAACTAACGACACCTTCTCGAACTGACTGTATGTAAATGCTGATCAGAGAAAGCTGGGTTGACCACAAGGCAGACCAGTTTAGACTTGTTGAAGCATGCATGGACACTAACTCACAGACACAGTAATCTATTAATCAACTGTTTAGTATCAAAAGGTATTATATGATGTCTGGTATCAGTCTTAGAAAGCACTGACTGTACTTGGATGATATTAGACATCTATAGCCATATAGAAGGAATGTTAAAGTTATATATTATTCATTTAAGAGGAGATTTCTGTAGGGACAGACCCAATCAGGAAGACACTGACGGGGGCCACTAGCGTCCCCCTCTGGGTATTGAGTCAAGATCCACATGGGAGATCAAAGGGGGGGGGGCAGCCAGCCTCCCCCCAGAGAAACCCAGAGGGAGGGGCTGCCAGCGCCCACCGGACACCCCCACAAGCAGACGCTGGATTGGACCAGCCATATGTATTATTGGCTAGAAATGATAGTTTATAAGGCCCTACATAGGGTTATTCTGGAGCTCTCGGACCCAACCAGGGGTCTGGGGGCTCCCCCACCGCTTCGAAACCACCCAGAAACAACCGTGAGCTGATGCATTGTACGTGAGTAAAATCATGGGAAACACCAAATGGTTGTTTATAGATTAGAGTAATGTTGTACAGATCCCTGATCTGTAAACCAGATTTACTCATGTATAATGTGTACAGTAAACCATGTATGTTCAAATTATGTTAACCAAGTGACTGTTTGATGTGCAGTATTTAGGTTTGAAGATGCAAACCTGATTGTGATATTTCTGTACAACAGACAGCTGTTAAATATTATCTGATCATCTTTTGTATGTAGAAGTCAACCTTTTATTCACCTTGAACTCCTGGCTCTAATCAAATAAATCAGCTGAGTTGAACTACAATTCTGGTTTGTCTGGCGTACACGTTTTATTCTTCATCTGCATTAAGCCAGATGAGGAGACCAACCATTCTATCAAGTATGAATCTTTCCTCCTCCGTCCAGATAATCAATCTCATTGTAATTGTGCTACAATAACCTCAAATTATTGTAGAAAGTCTGTGGGGATTTTACTACAGAAATGGTGCCGTGTTGCCCTACCCTTCGTGTCTCCCCCTGAAAAGGTGCGGTAGGGTCTTGTTATATGTATCATATCTGGATCTTGCTGTGTGTTGGGGACACGGGGCGAAGAGCTGGGGTGTTGCTGCGTTTGAAGTGATTAACGATGGGCTTGTTGTCTGAATGGATGAGGGAGAGATGGAGGTTGGTTGTGTACGCCACTGTTTGGGGCCCGCGGTGAATATGGCGTCTGCATGCAGGGTTGGGGGTTGCGGTGGGAACAACTGGAGCGGTAAATGCAATATTATTAAAAACAGACTGCTTTGTTTTGTCAGCCAGGACAACAAAGAACTGCTTTATACTGAAAACAGACTATATCAACAACAACAATATTTTAGCTTGTGTGTCCGGAGGTATGACGATCGCGCTTGTTGTGCAGTGAACATGCAAACGTAGGCTTTTTGTGTTTGTGTGTTCATTCAGACACAGGAGGCCGGTCTCGGCCCAGCGGGCCACGGGAGTTAGTTAACTCGTATGGAATGTACGTTGTGAACTATACGGGGGAGTTGCACCAGGAAGGGTGGTGGCGCACAGACTATCTGGTCATGTTGTGGGAGCTAGCGTCGCATGACGGCAGGTAAAAGGCTTTTCTTGCTAGGAAGCACGGTTATTCTGTTGTATACGACAGGGGCGCGTTCTGAGTATATAATTGCCCTAAAATTATTCTCAGGAAGAGGGCGCAGGTAAGACGAGGAGATTTGACTGTTCTGAAATGGAAGGGGAGCTGGGTCCAAGGTGCATTGTGTCCCTGCTTGTAGTCACAGATAGCGGGACGGGGACCGTGAGTGACGGGTCAGTATGGGCATAATTGCGTCGGGCTAAGGGTTCTGTTACTATTTCAGAACATACGAGTCAAGTATGGTGAAAGGTTGTTGACCCTGGCATGATCAGCGCAGGGGTCTGTGCGATTGCAGGATTAAAACGTAGTAGTTAATGGAGATGTAGGGTGCCGGCGTGTTCAGGGTGCGTAGTACGTTCTCTTGAGCGAAACCGGCCTGTTGATTAATTACGTTCGCTGTGATACAAAAACGATTCGGTCGAACTGACTGATAAGTACTTAATGGTTTTGTTATGATATTTTGATGACCAACGGACATATTATGTTGGAGGCGAGTCCTACTGTTGGCTGGGGCTAGCTAGCTTAGCTCTGTGGAAAAGTCCGCGGTGGAACTGGGGACGTTACAATGGCGTTATGAGAGGATTGATTAAACACTGTGGCGGCGATTACAAGTAAGAGGCGGATTGAGACGCAGGGCGGCGAAATTGTGGCCGTTTTGAGGGTTATTATTAATGCGGTAACGATTGTGTACGATATTAAGAAGTCGCTGCTTGATGACGTCATGGTGTTGCGTGGAGAGTGTGAAAGCGCCCATGGAGCCGGAAGAAGAGAAGGGTAGGAGAAAGGATTCGTGATTGACTATATGTGCGGCGTTGGTTGGTGAGAATGTTTTAAAAATTGTTCTTCTTTTATAGGGGTTGGTTATTTTAGGCTTGTGTGAGTTGTTTATGCTTTGATTGGTACTGAGCGAATTGCGTGGATGAATGGATCTTGGAAAGCACGGCTTCCGTGAGGGCCTTGAACGTCGCATCAGAGCTGGCTAAGCTAGTTAGCTTGCGGGCTGTTGTTGTGTGGCGTTTGCGGGCGACATATGTTACGTTTCGAGTTTTGAGAATGATGTTTGGGGAGGGGTAGAGAACGTGGCAGGTTATGAATGTCGGGGCATGTTATGAATGTGTGGCAGAATTTGGTTGTCGTAGCAACGTTATGGGGACAGTCGCAACGTTGGCCACTGCGCATGCGCGGTACAGCGTGGATCCATGCATTCGTAATTCATAATTCGCTCGGGGCCAGGGATAACGGGTAATTGTATATTGTACATTATAATGGACTCTGCATTATGTAAAATGGTTGTATTAAGTATATTGTACATTCTGTGGGTTGTAAACAATGTTCTGGGAGTGGGTTTGGTGGTGTTACTACAAATTATATAGGTGTAAGCATGTGGTGGGATGATTTAAAATACATGCCCTTAACTTACTTGTAATAAATGGGCAGTAAATATGTTACACAGGGGGAGTCTTATCCAAGGCATATCGCTTGCGTCATATTTTGATTAAAGCGTCTACATTATAGTCACATGTCATCTGTATACAGTGGTAGGCGTTCCCGGAATATCCTGTTTACAGTTATCAGACATAGCATGGTGGGAACTTAACTGATAAATAATGTGCTTTTTAGGATGTACAAGTGTGTTTTGATTATTTTAAGATGTTTGTATGAGGGAAATCTTTAGTACACTGTTATTATGTGGACACAGGTCTCAGATTTATGGGAGATTATAATTTGTTGGTGGGGCCTTGTTGTCTGTGTAAAAAAGCAGTTTTGTTAGTACATTGGCGATTTAATACAAGTGCACGGGCTAGGAAACATAACATTGTTAGTGGTTGGTTTACGTACGCACATTTTGACACAGGAATATTTTTATCCAAGGGGGGAGGAGTAGTTGATTGATTAAAAATAGTCACGTTTGTATATAGGAACATTCCTAAACCTGTTTACAACAATTGAGGCTTGGTGCACATTTAGGACTAACCACTATAATGTTATGCTGAGATGAAACATGCTTACATGTAAAATGTTCTATAGTTGATAGCGTATTTCCAGTTTTTTAATTTGTGTAACGTGTACAATGGTAAGCTTGAGGATAATAATGTTGTGTTTTATGTAGCTTGATGTAAGATACTTGTTATAGCTTTAATACACTGTTGATTTAAATAGGATTAGGGAGGGGATTAGGCACCCCGAACCTCTAGTCCTTAACAGGCGGCAGTGGGCTCGCAAGAGTCTGGGCGCACGTTAAACACAAATCTATAGTGCTGGGGAGAAACTGAAGGCCCTCGTGCGTAACGAGGTATGAATTAACATACCACTGTGGTACCGTCTAGTCGGCCCTGATGTCGCATGTAAGGTAAATGTTGGCACTGGGTGGTACGTGGGCGACAGTCCACACCTAGGAGCAGGGCGGTGCACCGGAGGGGGCACAGCTCCTGCCGTGAACAGGCAAGGCTGGCGAAAACGGTCAATATTTCCATGCCCAGAGCAAGCGGGGTGGGGACAAGACCGTCGGTTTCTAAACTGAGTGGCTGATAGGTACTACGGACAGTCAGCCGCTTGGGGTCCTGACTTGATGACGGACTATGAGGTCGCTATCGACTGGGTCGTCAGCCGGTTGGGAGAGCGTTATGGCAGAGACCATAAATGCACCTGGCTCAATGTACAGTCAGGCCACAGTAACCTTACTAGCCGATACAGGGTTAGTAGGCGAGTTGTGCTTCTGTGATCAGTGTTTTTGAAAAGAAAATGCTGGGAAGCAGAGGGATGAGGGGTGTCAATTCAGAGGAATCTGGATTGTCTCTCCTAAGATTGGAAAGGGGCCCAGCCTTAAACTGCACCTGAAGGTAAAATAAGGGGGCTTCTTCTGTTCATGAGAGGAGACCTTACCGCCGGAAGTGGAGACCTGCATCTCTGTTGGGGGAGAGGGGCCGGCGTCGGACAAGGCAGTCCTAAGAAAGGAGCTGGTTGTACCGTCGTAGCGGACTGCCTAAACCTTACGGGGAGAGGTGCATCTAAGTAGGGGAAGGAGTGCATCCGAACGGGAGGAGGGTACTCTTAACTGGAAGGAGGTTAAAAGGGTCAAAGCGAATGTTTATATTATTTGCTAAATGTTTTTATAGTTGAGACAGGAAGCGTGCTAATACAGGACACAGCTGATGGAGGAGTGAGCACAGTAATTGAATTAGGATAGCCAGCTCAGATGAGGTTAATTACATTGGGGGGCTACCTGTTTGATTAGAAGGATTAGCTTTGGCTCTCAGGACACTGGGTATGTTTTGGGGTCTATCGCTGAGGGGGTTCCCAGACTTCCTCTGGATGTGAGGAGTAGAAGATACAGTGAGAACTGTATGGTGAGAAAGTGTGTGTTGTATTAGCCAGAGATGAGTGTGTAGCCAGATGAGAGAGTAGAAGAGATGAGCGCAGGGGAACTAACCCATTGTCGGTCTGTGGTTGATTAACGAGTGTATGAGAGAGATATATGTTTATAATATGAATGAGGCGTGGATGATGTTGAATTGTGAGAATGTGTTGTGGCATTGTGAGAGTGGAGTTTGGTTGAGCTGGTACAGATGGTATTTTTTATTTAAATTTAATTTTTGTATGTATGTGTGAGATTGAGATGTCCTTTAGTGAATGATTGAGCGGGGGATGGGGGCAAAGAGGGCTTTGTCTACCCATTCACACACAGGCACACACACACACACCCATTCACATTCACACACACACACACACACACACACACCCATTCACATTCACACACACACACACACACACACACACAGACACGCACACACACACACACACACGTACACACACAGACACACACACACACACACAGACACACACAGACACACATTCACACAATTTGGGTGTTTAGGTAAGGAGTGTATCGAACCACTTGGGTTATACCATTATCATTTGTTTCATATCATTTGTTTTACTGCATTTGATTTGATTTCTGTTGAATGTTTTGTAGGGATGAGGTATTGAATTTAAATTTTTGGATTTCTTTTCTATTTTTATCTATGATTGTGTGGCCTGAATGGGTGTGAATGGAGCCTGTAGAGGGTGACTGTGCTGGCTTGAAAGGTTTTAAATTTCTTTTCTTTTCTTTTTTAGTAACCATTGAGGTGGTCTACATGTCACATCTGTGGGAATGTTTTTTTTTGATTATTTGCCTTTTGTTTTTTGTTTGTTGTTTCTCTGGAAGGACTGTTGGAGCATGAGATGCATTGGGACAGATCGATGACAGTTAAGTGGTCCCATTACGTTTTGCATAATGATTAACCATTTGGCGTCTCTTGAGAAATATTTGACATATTGTATAAGGAAAATTTGTTCTGTGTTTTTGTTCCCTTGCAGTTCAGGCGGAGGGGGAGGATGGACCGTCACAAGTGGGGGGATCATGGGGAAAATGTGTAGGAATACATTTCATTAGATTATGACACGATGGTGTGACCCGTTCAGTCAGTTCCTGTGGGAGATTGTTGGATTATGAAGAGAGGTCGCTTGGGACTCTACCCCTCCTTCAATATAAGCCCCGAATACAAAGGCCGGAGGTTGAGACATACCTCCAGACTGACGGAGTCGGTCGTCTGTAGATCCATGGAAATACAGTCGTGGGACAGAATATGACGAGGTCCAGGCCTAAAAACAGTGGCTTCAGCTGAGGCTGGCCGACATGGGGTGGAGGGGGGGGGGCGAAAACGGTCGGAGACTGTGCAACCAAAGCGTTGAACAAGGGCCTCTGTATGATTGATTGGTGTGTTGGACGGGAAGTGACTGAACGGTAACAACTGGTATAGATTATGACACAACGCGAGAGTACTAAACTAAACACATACACATAGTTAGGGTAAAGAGTAAGGTGTAGGTTATGGCCGACGTGGTGGAAGTTTTTTTCCCTTGCGTGATGCTCCTCCCTCCCTGTCCGTCTGTGCGCAGAGGTGGTAAGATTTATGTCCATAGGGATGTTCATAAAAGGGGGGAGAGGTGAGAAGACCAACTGGGTTGATTATGCAAAATGTGATTGGGCTGACTTGGAAAAGGAATTAACAGGAGAGGAGAAGCAAAATGTATGAAAGAATGAAGAATAATCTCTGTGTCTCCACAGATCATGTCAACGGATACCATAATTTTAAAAAAAACTGTGTTTTACTTTAATGTGTAAATGTTTAGATTACATTGTTTTAATTGTTTTCAACAAATAAGCCTCTGGCTGTGAGCCCAGAGGAACAAAGCCGGATGATAGTAGGTGGTAAACACTGTTTCATCAAAGGCAGAATATGTTAATTGGGGAGCTGGATGAATGGGTCACCAGGATTCCCCGGGAGGGGGCCATAGTCAGGGGAATGTGGGGGAGAAAAGAAGAAGACAAGAAGAAACTAATTGATGATATGTACCAAAGAATAATGAAAAAGAAAAAATATGAGAAAAAAGAAAAATTGGGAAAAATATGATTTTTATTATTATATTGTATGGTTAGTATGTATAGAAAATCAAGTCAATATACAGTATGTGACAATGAGAATTGTCAAAGTGGGGAAATGTGGTAATATTGCATTGGAATTTCATAATTAATGCACCATGGGAAACACCAAATGGTTGTTTATAGATTAGAGTAATGTTGTACAGATCCCTGATCTGTAAACCAGATTTACTCATGTATAATGTGTACAGTAAACCATGTATGTTCAAATTATGTTAACCAAGTGACTGTTTGATGTGCAGTATTTAGGTTTGAAGATGCAAACCTGATTGTGATATTTCTGTACAACAGACAGCTGTTAAATATTATCTGATCATCTTTTGTATGTAGAAGTCAACCTTTTATTCACCTTGAACTCCTGGCTCTAATCAAATAAATCAGCTGAGTTGAACTACAATTCTGGTTTGTCTGGCGTACACGTTTTATTCTTCATCTGCATTAAGCCAGATGAGGAGACCAACCATTCTATCAAGTATGAATCTTTCCTCCTCCGTCCAGATAATCAATCTCATTGTAATTGTGCTACAATAACCTCAAATTATTGTAGAAAGTCTGTGGGGATTTTACTACAGAAATGGTGCCGTGCTGCCCTACCCTTCGTGTCTCCCCCTGAAAAGGTGCGGTAGGGTCTTGTTATATGTATCATATCTGGATCTTGCTGTGTGTTGGGGACACGGGGCGAAGAGCTGGGGTGTTGCTGCGTTTGAAGTGATTAACGATGGGCTTGTGGTCTGAATGGATGAGGGAGAGATGGAGGTTGGTTGTGTACGCCACTGTTTGGGGCCCGCGGTGAATATGGCGTCTGCATGCAGGGTTGGGGGTTGCGGTGGGAACAACTGGAGCGGTAAATGCAATATTATTAAAAACAGACTGCTTTGTTTTGTCAGCCAGGACAACAAAGAACTGCTTTATACTGAAAACAGACTATATCAACAACAACAATATTTTAGCTTGTGTGTCCGGAGGTATGACGATCGCGCTTGTTGTGCAGTGAACATGCAAACGTAGGCTTTTTGTGTTTGTGTGTTCATTCAGACACAGGAGGCCGGTCTCGGCCCAGCGGGCCACGGGAGTTAGTTAACTCGTATGGAATGTACGTTGTGAACTATACGGGGGAGTTGCACCAGGAAGGGTGGTGGCGCACAGACTATCTGGTCATGTTGTGGGAGCTAGCGTCGCATGACGGCAGGTAAAAGGCTTTTCTTGCTAGGAAGCACGGTTATTCTGTTGTATACGACAGGGGCGCGTTCTGAGTATATAATTGCCCTAAAGTTATTCTCAGGAAGAGGGCGCAGGTAAGACGAGGAGATTTGACTGTTCTGAAATGGAAGGGGAGCTGGGTCCAAGGTGCATTGTGTCCCTGCTTGTAGTCACAGATAGCGGGACGGGGACCGTGAGTGACGGGTCAGTATGGGCATAATTGCGTCGGGCTAAGGGTTCTGTTACTATTTCAGAACATACGAGTCAAGTATGGTGAAAGGTTGTTGACCCTGGCATGATCAGCGCAGGGGTCTGTGCGATTGCAGGATTAAAACGTAGTAGTTAATGGAGATGTAGGGTGCCGGCGTGTTCAGGGTGCGTAGTACGTTCTCTTGAGCGAAACCGGCCTGTTGATTAATTACGTTCGCTGTGATACAAAAACGATTCGGTCGAACTGACTGATAAGTACTTAATGGTTTTGTTATGATATTTCGATGACCAACGGACATATTATGTTTGAGGCGAGTCCTACTGTTGGCTGGGGCTAGCTAGCTTAGCTCTGTGGAAAAGTCCGCGGTGAAACTGGGGACGTTACAATGGCGTTATGAGAGGATTGATTAAACACTGTGGCGGCGATTACAAGTAAGAGGCGGATTGAGACGCAGGGTGGCGAAATTGTGGCCGTTTTGAGGGTTATTATTAATGCGGTAACGATTGTGTACGATATTAAGAAGTCGCTGCTTGATGACGTCATGGTGTTGCGTGGAGAGTGTGAAAGCGCCCATGGAGCCGGAAGAAGAGAAGGGTAGGAGAAAGGATTCGTGATTGACTATATGTGCGGCGTTGGTTGGTGAGAATGTTTTAAAAATTGTTCTTCTTTTATAGGGGTTGGTTATTTTAGGCTTGTGTGAGTTGTTTATGCTTTGATTGGTACTGAGCGAATTGCGTGGATGAATGGATCTTGGAAAGCACGGCTTCCGTGAGGGCCTTGAACGTCGCATCAGAGCTGGCTAAGCTAGTTAGCTTGCGGGCTGTTGTTGTGTGGCGTTTGCGGGCGACATATGTTACGTTTCGAGTTTTGAGAATGATGTTTGGGGAGGGGTAGAGAACGTGGCAGGTTATGAATGTCGGGGCATGTTATGAATGTGTGGCAGAATTTGGTTGTCGTAGCAACGTTATGGGGACAGTCGCAACGTTGGCCACTGCGCATGCGCGGTACAGCGTGGATCCATGCATTCGTAATTCATAATTCGCTCGGGGCCAGGGATAACGGGTAATTGTATATTGTACATTATAATGGACTCTGCATTATGTAAAATGGTTGTATTAAGTATATTGTACATTCTGTGGGTTGTAAACAATGTTCTGGGAGTGGGTTTGGTGGTGTTACTACAAGTTATATAGGTGTAAGCATGTGGTGGGATGATTTAAAATACATGCCCTTAACTTACTTGTAATAAATGGGCAGTAAATATGTTACACAGGGGGAGTCTTATCCAAGGCATATCGCTTGCGTCATATTTTGATTAAAGCGTCTACATTATAGTCACATGTCATCTGTATACAGTGGTAGGCGTTCCCGGAATATCCTGTTTACAGTTATCAGACATAGCATGGTGGGAACTTAACTGATAAATAATGTGCTTTTTAGGATGTACAAGTGTGTTTTGATTATTTTAAGATGTTTGTATGAGGGAAATCTTTAGTACACTGTTATTGTGTGGACACAGGTCTCAGATTTATGGGAGATTATAATTTGTTGGTGGGGCCTTGTTGTCTGTGTAAAAAAGCAGTTTTGTTAGTACATTGGCGATTTAATACAAGTGCACGGGCTAGGAAACATAACATTGTTAGTGGTTGGTTTACGTACGCACATTTTGACACAGGAATATTTTTATCCAAGGGGGGAGGAGTAGTTGATTGATTAAAAATAGTCACGTTTGTATATAGGAACATTCCTAAACCTGTTTACAACAATTGAGGCTTGGTGCAAATTTAGGACTAACCACTATAAATGTTATGCTGAGATGAAACATGCTTACATGTAAAATGTTCTATAGTTGATAGCGTATTTCCAGTTTTTTAATTTGTGAAACGTGTACAATGGTAAGCTTGAGGAAAATAATGTTGTGTTTTATGTAGCTTGATGTAAGATACTTGTTATAGCTTTAATACACTGTTGATTTAAATAGGAGAATGTTTATATTATTTGCTAAATGTTTTTATAGTGAAATTTGATACAAGCCCGGTTGTGAAGCAGGATAATTTACTGATGCTTGTTTTAGATTGCTAAATCTTTAATGCACTGTTGATATGGTTAGGACATGTGTTTATGCTTGTTTTAGATTGTTAAAATCTTTGATATAAGTGTTAAAGTGTTGACACAAGCCTTCGACTTGTAGCATAATTTATTGATGGAGGCTTGCTGAAGATGACAAATTTTGACATGAGTGTTTTATTAATCCTTAATAATTTTATACGCTGGGGAGGGGGTTGGCCTCTCCCTGGGAATGTGTGATTAATTCAAAAACCTGGGGGCGCTTGCCTCTGGGAAGATGAGAAGTGTGATTAACCGTTTGATGATTTACAGATGAAGGGTTGTATTACCCAGGGGGGTAGGAATCCTTTTGAGGCGGGCCAATAGGCCCAAGGGGGGTCAGGATGTACAGCTGTTGTTTACAATGGCTGTTTGTTCTTTTATGACAGGATGAGTGAGATTAGATGCAACAGGAGAGAGAGGTGAAGATGCAGGAGACAGTTGGCAGTTATTTTTATGACAGGGGAAATGTTGAGACAGGAAGCGTGCTAATACAGGACACAGCTGATGGAGGAGTGAGCACAGTAATTGAATTAGGATAGCCAGCTCAGATGAGGTTAATTACATTGGGGGGCTACCTGTTTGATTAGAAGGAATAGCGGTAGACTCTCAGGGTACTAGGACTGCTTTGAGGTTCTGTCGTTGAGGGAGAGTTCCTAGACTCTCTCTGGCAGTAGGTAGGAGTGTAGAAATTAAGTGTGAATTGTATTAGCCAGGGATGGGTGTAGCCGGATGAGAGAGTAGAAGAGATGAGCGCAGGGGAACTAACCCATTGTCGGTCTGTGGTTGATTAACGAGTGTATGAGAGAGATATATGTTTATAAAATGAATGAGGCGTGGATGATGTTGAATTGTGAGAATGTGTTGTGGCACTGTGAGAGTGGAGTTTGGTTGAGCTGGTACAGATGGTATTTTTTATTTAAATTTAATTTTTGTATGTATGTGTGAGATTGAGATGTCCTTTAGTGAATGATTGAGCGGGGGTAGGGGCAAGGAGGCTTTGTCTACCCATTTACACACAGGCACACACACACACACCCATTCACATTCACACACACACACACACACACACACACAGACACGCACACACACACACACACACAGACACACACACACACACACAGACACACACAGACACACATTCACACAATTTGGTCACACATGCATGCACACACGCAACTAAGCTTTCACTTAAGGTGAGACTAGTCTTAAAAATAACAAAATGTGTTTAGGTAAGGAGTGTATCGAACCACTTGGGTTATACCATTATCATTTGTTTCATATCATTTGTTTTACTGCATTTGATTTGATTTCTGTTGAATGTTTTGTAGGGATGAGCGATTGAATTTAAATTTTTGGATTTCTTTTCTATTTTTATCTGTGATTGTGTGGCCTGAATGGGTGTGAATGGAGCCTGTAGAGGGTGACTGTGCTGGCTTGAAAGGTTTTAAATTTCTTTTCTTTTCTTTTTTAATAACCATTGAGGTGGTCTACATGTGACATCTGTTGGAATGTTTTTTTGATTATTTGCGTTTTGTTTGTTGTTTCTCTATGATCTGGGGAGAGGACGGTTGGAGCGTAAGATACATTGGATCAGATCAATGGCAGTTAAGTGGTCCCATTACGTTTTGCATAATGATTAAACATTTGGTTTCTCTTGAGGAATATTTGACATGTTGTATAAGGAAAATTTGTTCTGTGTTTTTGTTCCCTTGCAGTTCAGGCGGAGGGGGAGGATGGACCATCACAAGTGGGGGGATCATGGGGAAAATGTGTAGGAATACATTTCATTAGATTATGACACGATGGTGTGACCCGTTCAGTCAGTTCCTGTGGGAGATTGTTGGATTATGAAGAGAGGTCGCTTGGGACTCTACCCCTCCTTCAATATAGCCCCGATACAAAGGCCGGAGGTTGAGACATACCTCCAGACTGACGGAGTCGTTCGTCTGTAGATCCATGGAAATACAGTCATGGGACAGAAAATGACGAGGTCCAGGCCTAAAAACAGTGGCTTCAGCTGAGGCTGGCCGACATGGGGTGGAGGGGGGGGGGGCGAAAACGGTCGGAGACTGTGCAACCAAAGCGTTGAGCAAGGGCCTCTGTGTGATTGATTGGTGTGTTGGACGGGAAGTGACTGAACGGTAACGACTGATATAGATTATGACACAACGCAAGAGTACTAAACTAAACACATACACAAAGGTAGAGTAAAAAGTAAGGTGTAGGTTATGGCCGATATGGTGAGATTTTTTTTTTTTCCTTGCGTGATGCTCCTCCCTCCCTGTCCGTCTGTGCGCAGAGGTGGTGAGATTTATGTCCATAGGGATGTTCATAAAAGGGGGGAGAGGTGAGAAGACCAACTGGGTTGATTATGCAAAATGTGATTGGGCTGACTTGGAAAAGGAATTAACAGGAGAGGAGAAGCAAAATGTATGAAAGAATGAAGAATAATCTCTGTGTCTCCACAGAACATGTCAACGGATACCATAATTTTTAAAAAAAATTGTGTTTTACTTTAATGTGTAATGTTTAGATTACATTGTTTTAATTGTTTTCAACAAATAAGCCTCTGGCTGTGGGCCCAGAGGAACAGAGCCTGATGATAGTAGGTGGTAAACACTGTTTCATTAAAGGCAGAATAGTTTAATTGGGGAGCTGGATGAATGGGTCACCAGGATTCCCCGGGAGGGGGCCATAGTCAGGGGAATGTGGGGAAGAAAAGAAGAAGACAAGAAGAAACTAATTGATGATATGTACCAAAGAATAATGAAAAAGAAAAAATATGAGAAAAAAGAAAAATTGGGAAAAAAAATGATTTTTATTATTATATTGTATGGTTAGTATGTATAGAAAATCAAGTCAATATACAGTATATGACAATTGAATTGTCAAAGTGGGGAAATGTGGTAAATATTGACGATGAATTTCATAATTAATATGTGTGAATAAATTAGAGAACCATAAATGTAAAGCCAGATGTACCTTTCAATAGCAGAGTGGACTCAGTGGGTTAAACAGTCTCAACTGTCAGTTGAGACAGCTGCATCAGATAACAGCTGCAACAGTTACTTCAACCCCCACTCAAGCAATGACTAAATTAGAGAACTAACGACACCTTCTCGAACTGACTGTATGTAAATGCTGATCAGAGAACACTAACTCACAAACAAAGTAATCGATTAATCAACTGTTTAGTATCAAAAGGTCTTATATGATGTCTGGTATCAGTCTTAGAAAGCACTGACTGTACTTGGATGATATTAGACATCTATAGCCATATAGAAGGAATGTTAAAGTTATATATTATTCATTTAAGAGGAGATTTCTGTAGGGACAGACCCAATCAGGAAGACACTGACGGGGGCCACTAGCGTCCCCCTCTGGGTATTGAGTCAAGATCCACACGGGAGATCAAAGGGGGGGGGCAGCCGGCCTCCCCCCAGAGAAACCCAGAGGGAGGGGCTGCCAGCGCCCACCGGACACCCCCACAAGCAGACGCTGGATTGGACCAGCCATATGTATTATTGGCTAGAAATGATAGGATAAAAAGGCCCTACATAGGGTTATTCAGGAGCTCTCGGACCCAACCAGGGGTCTGGGGGCTCCCCCACCGCTTCGAAACCACCCAGAAACAACCGTGAGCTGATGCATTGTACGTGAGTAAAATCATGGGAAACACCAAATGGTTGTTTATAGATTAGAGTAATGTTGTACAGATCCCTGATCTGTAAACCAGATTTACTCATGTATAATGTGTACAGTAAACCATGTATGTTCAAATTATGTTAACCAAGTGACTGTTTGATGTGCAGTATTTAGGTTTGAAGATGCAAACCTGATTGTGATATTTCTGTACAACAGACAGCTGTTAAATATTATCTGATCATCTTTTGTATGTAGAAGTCAACCTTTTATTCACCTTGAACTCCTGGCTCTAATCAAATAAATCAGCTGAGTTGAACTACAATTCTGGTTTGTCTGGCGTACACGTTTTATTCTTCATCTGCATTAAGCCAGATGAGGAGACCAACCATTCTATCAAGTATGAATCTTTCCTCCTCCGTCCAGATAATCAATCTCATTGTAATTGTGCTACAATAACCTCAAATTATTGTAGAAAGTCTGTGGGGATTTTACTACACTACTTTTTGCAATATCCAGAACCCATTATATATTTGTATATTATTAGTGTGACACTATTATAATCTATACTCTTTATTATTCTTTATTTATTCCACCGATTTTTGTCCGCTAACTCCTCCCAGAGCTTTCGCACCATATACACGTAAGGTATCAAAACGACCGGCTTGGTCCAACTCGAGTTGCTATTACTTTTTGGAAAGTAATAGCAACCGCACCATTTGGCTACAAATTGATTTTAAACAGGAAATTTCGGTCCATAAGGAATGAATGGCAGAACTAGAGTGTAGAAGCTGCATATTTTTTTTACCATCACCTTTTGTAAATTGCGACAGTGATCTCAATTTTGGACGTAGATATAAAAACAACACACGACTGTGCCCTCGCTCACAAAAGAAAAATAAATGGAATTGGACATTTCTATCTCAACTTATGACCATTTCTTTAAAAGTCATGCTCCACATAGACACGAATGGGCTCTAAAATCAGATTTTTTACCGTTCCTTCCCTTGTTTTCCGATCGCCACCCAGGCCACAATTGTCGACGGAATTACACAATATCGCACAAAACCCTTCACATAACCCTTCAAGTGCTCATATTAAGGTCACTAAGCTTCATCTCTTATCGTTTTGCTTTAATCATCGTGAGAGTGAAGGACGCCTCAGCCCTCATTGAAATACATTGGGTCCATAGTGTCCGTCAGTTAGAATTTGAATCAATTAAGGGTAGCAGGTGTACATGACTCAGAGGGAACTCAATAAACTCAATGACCTAGCAATGACCTCTCAGGCGATTAACCCTTGATGCCCCCTTTTTGTATCTTTTGAACCGTTTGTCGTAGAGACTTGCGGGTTGTGTCATTGTACTCAGTAGGGATATCCTCTTTCATTGGTCTATGTTGACCACTCCCCCGATCCTTAGGCCACACCCCCTTAGGACACACCCCCTTTGTGTATATTTTGAACCGTTTGTCGTAGAGACTTGCGGGTTGTGTCATTGTACTCAGTAGGGATATCCTCTTTCATTGGTCTATGTTGACCACTCCCCCGATACTTAGGCCACAACGCTTAGGCCACGCCCCCTTTGTGTATCTTTTGAACCGTGTCGTAGAGACTTGCGGGTTGTGTCATTGTACTCAGTAGGGATATCCTCTTTCATTGGTCTATGTTGACCACTCCCCCGATCCTTAGGCAACCCCCCCTTAGGCCACGCCCCCTTTGTGTATCTTTTTAACCGTTTGTCGTAGAGACTTGCGGGTTGTGCCATTGTACTCAGTAGGGATATCCTCTTTGTTTTTAAAGCTCTTAATGGTCTGGCACCGTCCTATCTCTGCGACTGCTTACATAGATATGTTCCAAACCGCCCCCCTCAGGTCCTCTAGTGCGGACCTGCTCGAAGTGCCTACAATAAAATATAAAAAATATGGCGAAGCAGCTTTTTGTTTCTATGGGCCGACGGCATGGAATAATCTCCCACTACATATAAAACAGGCAGCCTCTGTGGATAGCTTTAAAGGACAGCTCAAAACCTATTTTTATACTCTTGCTTTTAGCTGATTTTAAAATCCCAATTAAAAAAGATTCTTTTTTAATTTGTTTCTGTGACTTTGACATGCTGCGTGGCCGGGTTTCCCAAGCCAGCACTGTCACTCACCTATAAGGAAACAACCCCTCAAAACGTACAGAAGGCCTCTCATACCTGTACTCTCTGTCCCTGACATGCTGCATGGTCAGTCTCATCGGGCCAGCAGTGTCACTCACCTACCAGGAGGCAATTCCTCAAAACTGACTGTTCTATTGTATTCACAAAATATGCTTACTTCATATATGCCTACCACATGTATCTATTGCTATGTTCGCCCATCACCATCACAATCATGCGTGCAGTCTAACGCCTTTCCCCCGTCTCCCTGTGGGTGGCTGTCCTGGAGTGATGACCGGAGTGCTGGACGTCCCGTGACGACACCCACCCAGGATGCGATCCCCCTCTGCGTGCCCCCCTGTCTCCCTATCTCCGGCCGGAGTGATGACTGGAGTGCTGGACGTCCCGTGATGACACCCACCCAGGATGCGACCCCCCCTCTGCGTGCCCCCCTGTCTCCGGCTGTCTCATGGTGGTGGCCGGAGTGTTCGACGTCCCGTGATGGCCGGGGGGATGCGGCCCTCTCTGCGTCGCCCCCTGTCTCCCTGTCTTCGGCTGTCTCGGAGTGGTGGCCGGAGTGTGGAACGTCCCGGGAGGACGCACCCCTGTGCCTCGGCTGGAGCCGCTATCAGTTCTATCTTTAATCTTATAAAATGTTCAGTTGTTATCACTATCAGCTCTATATTTAATTTTTCAAAATGTTAAGTTGCTATCGCATGTACTCATCTGTGTTTCACTACACACATGGGTGCATGCTTACCAGCTGTTCGCCTCTTTTTAATGCAACATGCAACACTAATATCACCGACATCTAAGAAGGGAGATCCCCCCTTGAATTGGCCCTTCTAAGGTTTCTCTCCGCCACATTGCCTGTGGTGCATTTTTTCCTATTGTTAGGTTTTAGTGAGTTTTTCCTTACCTTCGCGTGGGGTACGTCTGGGAGTGTTGCATGCATGCATGCATTTATTTTGAGTTTATGGACCTTATGGTATTCTTGTGTTTTCTTGACTTACTGCGTTACTGTGTTTTTTTTCTTCTTGACTTGTTTAAAGAAGACGTGTCTCTGTTAAGCACTTTGAGTTGCACTCCGTGTATGAAAGGTGCTATATAAATGAAGATTATTATTTCATTGGTCTATGTTGACCACTCCCCCGATCCTTAGGCCACACCCCCTTTTTGTATCTTTTGAACCGTTTGTCGTAGAGATTGCAGGTTGTGTCATTGTACTCAGTAGGGATATCCTCTTTCATTGGTCTATGTTGACCACTTTTATTGTCTGATTCAATATTAACATTCAGTATTCAAGTAGAACAGCTAGCCGTTGTGGACACTCACCTTAGGCATCTTGTTTGAGAAATGCAGGCTTCAGTCTATGTGTTGTTTAGTCTATCTGTCTGAACAGGACGCGTGAATACTTTACCCAACGCAGTTGTGTTTCCGCGTCTCTGATTGGCCCACACGTTTCTGGTCATGTGACATGTGCGCCAATCGTGGGACCGCAAGTTTCTACACTGGTTAAGCTTAGGCGCTCTTTCGAAGTTGGTTAAGGTTAGAGTTTGTCTTAGAGCATGGCGATAGAACGCCTGCCCTTCTTTCGACGGTTAAGCTTAGGCACTCTTTCGAAGTTGGTTAAGGTTAGAGTTTGTCTTAGAGCATGGCGATAGAACGCCAGGTAGTTTGCAGGCTGTTAGACCCGGAAATAGGCACAAAACATGCTGTCCCACGATTGGCGCACATGTCACATGACCTGGCCAATCAGAGCGCAAAACGGGAACGCGGAAACACAACTGCGTTGGGGAAAGCATACACGCAAACAGGACTGATCAGTCCTGTTTCAAGATGCACAATGAGATCTTCTGAGAGAATTGTTGAATAGATACACAAATGTTAAAGAATGTTCTATTATGACATCATACTGTGACATCACAACGGAACATGTTTGAGTACCATTTGAATAATATAAATAATATGTATGGTAAGACTGTCCCCGAAGCCTGTTTTTGGGATTCAAACTTCGTCAGGGTTTTTCTAACAGACGTTCGAACCTTCGTTTTTAATTAAAAAAGAATTATAAAAAAATTATAATAATTATTTAAAAGAAAATATTAATATCCTCAAACTAAATCCTCAATTTGAATAAAGTGATTCATCTGATTAAACGGACGTTCAAACCTTCATTTTTAATTAAAAAAATTAAATTAGGACCGCCGCTGCTATGAACTAGAGTCGACTATTAAAAAATATATATATATTTTTTTATCATTTCATTTGGGCTGTGGGGGATTAATGTAAAAGACTGACCCGAGGAAAAGGCTGCAGGGAGAAAACACTGCAGTCTAGTAAATGTTTTGTTTTGAGCACAAAGTTCATCATAGATCTAGCCTCTTTAGTTTGCTCTCAAAGTGCACCAGATTGATGCATTTAACTTTAAAATGTAAAAGAAAAATCAGGGGAAACACTGCACCTATAACACCCTAGCAACCACCTAGAAACACCCTAGCAACCAGCTATAACACCCTAGCAACCACCTAGAAACACCCTAGCATCCACCTATAACACCTTAGCAACTACCTATAACACCCTAGCAACCACCTAGTAACACCCTAGCAACCACCTAGAAACACCCTAGCAACAACCTATAACAAACTAGCAACCACCTAAAACACCCTAGCAACCACTTAGAAACACTCTAGCAACCAGCTATAACACCCTAGCAACCACCTATAACACCCTAGCAACCACCTAGAAACACCCTAGCAACCAGCTAGAAACACCCTAGCAACCACCTAGAAACACCCTAGCAACCAGCTATAACACCCTAGCAACCACCTAGAAACTCCCTAGCAACCAGCTATAATACCAGCTAGATTTGATTTGATTGATGATTTGATTTTTATTTAGTACATACAATTTATACAATAGTATAAAAACAAGGGGTACAAGGATAACATGTGAAAGTCTGTAGACTTGTTTCCAACATGGTCCATACAGTAAATCACAAAGAAAGAGTTAAGAAGATAAAATAGATACAACAAGTAGATAAAATAGACAACACAACTAGGGGTGGGAATCCCCTAGATACAAAAAGGGGGATACGATACGATATCGATTCTTTGGACAACGATACGATATTTTCCGATATCACAAATTTGATTCAGGTGCCTGCGATCGATATGAGACGATATTATATGCCCATTTAACACAATCAGTAACATTAAAAAAAAAAAAAAAGGCAATGGCAATATCATTTGACATTTTTATTTTTGATCTCTTCCAGACATTTAAATGAAAAACAATCTATTGTTTTTAATACAAATAGACCTCCTGTTCACTGTTTTTGGTTCGTTTTTCTTTTTTTTCTCGATATTAATATCCTATCACAGCGCTGTATTTTGGCTGGAAAAGGCATATTGGGAGTCAGAAGGTGCAGTACCGGCCAGAT
Organism: Notolepis coatsorum; assembly: GCF_963971535.1. Lineage (NCBI taxonomy): Eukaryota > Metazoa > Chordata > Actinopteri > Aulopiformes > Paralepididae > Notolepis > Notolepis coatsorum. The sequence continues at coordinate 205,705,432 of NC_140165.1, forward strand.
CCTGTTAGTGGGGCTATCTCGAGAATGCAGTAACCACCCCTCCTTCCCAGTCCCTAGTGGACCTCTCTATCGCTCTATCAGCTTAGCTTAGTTAGCTCACGCTAACGCAAGGTTAATTTCGGTATTTAACGCGACGTGGGCATAAAGGAATGGCGAGGATGGAAAGCATGTTAGATGCATTTGACCCCTTGTGGGGAAAAAAACAACAGGCACTTATTTCTGGCAAAATAGGCGGACTCTGAAGCAATGCCGTCTAACTAAAGCTAATGTTGTTGTTGCAGCCGGGCGGATATGCTCACGAGGTGATTTTCAAAATAAGAGTATCGCAATATGAATCGATCTTTTTACGTTGCATCGATCCTATTTCATAATTGATAATAGATCGATATATCGATCTGGATCGATGTATCGTCCCACCCCTACTAGCAACCACCTCTTTTGTATCTTTTGAACCGTTTGTCATAGAGACAATACAGACCCTCTCCCAGTCTCCCGTTGGCCGGCGGTGCACAGGCATCACCCACACTTTCACAATTTCCCCCACGGAATTGTCTAGTTGTATATTATTACTTACATTATTATTAGTTATTATTTATTGTTATTATATTGTAAAAGAAAAATTTATGCATTGAAATGTCTGTAAGTCTCGACGACATTGAAAATGAGGGTGACCTCAATTGTCCTTTTCGAGAATAAATAAAGGTTTGAATTTAATTTAATTGAATATATATTAAAAGAAAATCACTTGAAAACCCCAATAATAGGGGAGCTCCAGTAGCTCACCGCGTATCTCGGCGCTATTTCGGCGTCGGGGACAACCGTGCGCGTCACGGATCTGGGGTACACGAGTTCGACTCCCGGACTCGCCGTATTTTCTCAGAGTGTCTTTCCCCCGATCTATATCCTATTCAACCTGTTTCTGTCGGTCATGCTTGACCAGAAAAAGCGATAAACGCTAAAAAGAACCAGCTGACTGGTCAAAGTTTAAAAAAAAGAAAACCCCAATAATAATACAAAAAGAAGTCAGCCTAAACGGCATCAGATGTGCACACTGCTTCCATAATAATAATAATAATAATAATAATAATAATCCTTATTATTATTATAATGATAACATGCACAGTTGTGAATGTTTTCATCCAAAAGCACCTTACAGTACAATGAATGCACAGCCTACATTTTCAGCCTGGCTGGCCCCAGCAGGAATCAAAGCCATAATCCCACCATTCTCATACCCATTAAGCTCAACAGGACCACTCATTATAACGGTGTAACAGTGGAGGCTCCAATCAAAGACTACGTTGTTAGCAACCGTAGAAGAGAGAGAGCGAGGCCAACAGAATGTCCGCTCGCACAGTTCAGTTCCAGAATACAGACAGGAAGCAGAAACAACACTCAAATACTTCTCCCATTCTCATATGAACCCTACGTACAATAGTACCACTAACACAGAAAATATAGCGTATTTCAAACCTTTCAACTGTAAAAAATTTAAATACACCACGGGTCAGATATAAAACACTACAACTACCAAAGGAAGAGGGAGGGATGGCAGTACCCAGCCTACAAGATTATTACTATGCAGCAAAACTGAGAGCAGTGACGTGCTGGTGTAACAACAGATATGAGGCAAGATGGAAAGACATTGAAAAAGAAGGGGAGGGATACAAGGTACAAGCTCTGGTGGGAGATAGGGAACTATTTAAAGAAAAAGAGGGATTATTAGATCCAATCACCAAATGCACCTTGACCATATGGAACAGAGTAGTAAAAACACACAAATTGGAGAAGCAGTCAGGGGTTCTGAGATGGGTAGCACATGACAAGAGATTCAAACCAGGGAGGTTAGACCATGGATTCAGAAGGTAGGAGAGGGGGGGGGGGCAACAGCGATATGCAAAATGATAGAGGGGAAATGCAGACACTACAAAAATTAAAGGAGAAATTTGGACTAGAAAACAGGGACCACTTCAGATATCTACAGGTTAGAGACTACTACAACAAAGAAATAAGGGGGGCCAAAGACGAAGAACAGAATGGAATAATAAAGATGATAGTATGGGCATACGAAGGGGGGCAAGGAAGAGTAATATCAGCAATATACCGGGCTATAATGAACAGCAAGGGACACACGACCGATTACATAAGGGAGAAATGGGAGAGAGAGCTAGAGATAGAAATAACAGGGAAGGAATGGGGGAACATATGCGAGGTGCAACATTCAACAACAGGATCGAGGATATGGAAAGAGTTTGGATGGAAAAACATAATCAGATTCTTTATAACCCCAGAGCTGAAGGGAAAATATGCACCAACACAAAGAGCATGCTGGAGGATGTGTGGGAAGGAGGGGGCAAATCACACGCGCACATATTCTGGGGATGTCAGAAGCTGAAGGGGTATTGGGAGGAGATAGGGGAGGCAATGATCAGAATATTAGGATACGGATTACCACAAACAGGACTGGTGCTTTACTTAGGAGACCTGACACACGAGGGAATACAAGGGGGGGACAAATATTTAATAAAGATAATGTTGATAGCGGCCAGAAAAGCAATAACGAGACTGTGGTACAAGGAAGACCCACCGACAATAGCACAATGGGTAGGAATAGTGGAAGAGATACAGGATATGGAGAGGATAACACACATGCTGAGGTTACAGGAAGAGAAATTTGGAGAAAGATGGGGTAAGTGGGAGGATTACAAGGGGAACGAAAACGACATCACAGAGGAAGAACCAAATACACCACAAGAGGGCGAAGGGTAAAGGAGGAAAGAGGTTCAAAGAGGGTCTCTGAACCCATGTCACACACTTAATGTTTTCTAATTTTATTTTGGTTTAAGGTATGACAACTGTTTTATGTTTTTTATTTGCTTAAGTCAGTATTTTTTATTTTTCGTCTTTTGGGTATTAAATTTTTTCTTTATTATTTATGTCTGTTTAATAGTGTTGTTGAGGTTATTGTATATGTCGTGTTGTTTGTCTATAAATGTTTAACACGTGCCGGGAAACGCTTAAACACGTCATTCCCGGCCATGCTCAAGTTGCCGAAGACGCTTTACAGCGTCTTTAATATCAATATTTCAAAAATCTGGGATCGGATTCATATGTCCCCTCCGCTGGCCTGAGATCCACCAGGAGGACCCACTGAGCTCTCTGGCGGTTCAGGACCGCCATCTGGTGGCTGATCGGCGCAATTGCTTAACAGGAAGTGCCGTAGAGGTTGTGCTGGACGGCCGTATTACTTCCGGGCACTCGGTACATGTCCCGGGACTCTGGCTCGTCACACTACATAGCGATCGATTGCCAATAACTCGATAAACAACATGATTTGGACGTATATACCATTATACAAGCTGGAGATGGACCGGGTAAATCTACATCCCATAATGATAAAATGTCTACTCTACGATGATCGCCCAACGGCGCGCGGAGACTGGGGTGAGTTTTAGCGTGTAAAGTTACCGTCTTCGATACTAACTGCTATTATCAACATTTGACCCACATTAGATGATTGGTATAACGCTGCCCACGGAATTATAAACGCCCCCTAGCCCATCCGGTCAACATCAGATGACGTGTAGTAACTTCTAGAAGTACGTCTAGTTGGAATTTTTTATATCGCGCTGATTGCCATAAAACTGTATTGCATCATCAATATAATGTATTTGGGGCTATAGATCACGTTCTGGAGAAAGCTGCAGAAAGAGATGAAAACATACTTATACATTAGACCATACTTTACTATGAATATGTGAATGAAAAAGTTTAACGTTGCTACACAATGAACAATACATATAGGACTTTGAATGGGCCCCAATAATGGCAATGTAGCAATAGAATTTAAAAAGTTATAGCCCTGCAAAGAAGGGGACTTTCTCTATAGACAAATAGAGCCGGCAACCTACGGTTGATAATGAATTTAACCCATGGCAGCCAAAGTGTTAATAAAAAAATTTAAGTTTAAAAAAAAAAAAAAAAAAAAAATGTAAATACAAAATCAACTACTCACTCCCGGAGTCTTGAGGATCTCCTTCTTCTTCTCCTTCTTCTCCTTCTTCTCCTTCTTCTCCTTCTTCTTCTTCTTCTCCTTGTCTTTCTTGCCCCCTACCAGGCCTCCCACTGGAGCCACCTGCTGGGGGCGCTCACGCTCCTGGTTCACCAGGCGGCGGTACTGCTCGTCACACGGGTGGTCCCAGGTGGACTGGCCCGTGGAAAAGTTGAAGTAGTACACGTCCCCCGTCACATCCTGGCTGCGGGGGGAGGAGGGGGGAGAGGAGGGGGTCACTTCAGCACCTCAAAGAAAGGCCCGGAGAAGGAAAGAGAGATGGGTGGAGAGGTGGATGGATGGGTGGATGGATGGGTGGATGGATGGATGAATGGAGAAACATCACTGTAATGGCTGACACTGTCACTGTTGAACATGAACGTTGAACTAGGCATGTCTATACCTAGCCCCTTTCGTGACTTCGATGCAAGCCAGGGGCTTTAATACGCAGTCACTTATTCAACCGTAGTAGCCAGGTTAATGTGCACCATCAAGCACTGCGGTGGGTCCAAAATATATCAGATATAAATTTCAAAGGTACCCACCGTTGCATTAGGGTTTCACACACACGTGGCAGGGTTTGAAAGCTCGGCGTTGCTAATAAACATTTTAAATCATTTTTATAAACTGGTCAACACTGCTCAAAACGGCTGTATTTCCGTATTTGGCTGCCTGGTGCGCCTGCGCTGTGATCACACTGCATGCGCATCATGCACCCAACGCCGGAAATAATGCAGTGTTGACCAGTTTATAAAAATTATTTAAAATGTTTATTAGCAACGCCGAGCTTTCAAACCCTGCTGCGTGTGTGTGTGAAACCCTAATGCAACGTGTGGGTACCTTTGAAATTTATATCCGATATATTTTGGACCCACCGCTCGCTTTTAAGCAGTGCTTGATGGTGCACATTAACCTGGCTACTACGGTCGAATAAGTGACTGCGTATTAAAGCCCCTGGCTTGCATCGCAGTCACGAAAGGGGCTAGTCTATACCTCTCTTCAATCTATAAGCTTTCTGGTGGCCTTCTGTATTGATTCTATACACTGTGCAATACTATGTCTAGGGTAACCCCAAAAAGTAAGACTTTTGACAGTGTTTCAAATTTGGACAGACACTATCAAAGTCCTAATAGACCGATATGGCTCACCTGTGCATTTCTCATCTCGTTGGTAGCAGCATCCATACAGTTTTCTCCATGGTCACTCTAACCTAAATGTAAATGTAAATGTAACCTGCTGTTGGGCTCCTACTACTTTCTTTGTGGTTATGGTTTCGTTTTAAACATGTGATTAAAGGTGCTGTAAGTGATTTTTTTCTTTTTAATAAGTGTTAAATATCTCTACATTCCAAAAGCCATCACTAATATAGTGTTTGGTCAGTAACATGAGTCTCTCAGTCCCTCCACTCTGCAGTAAACACAGAATCCATTTTCTGGTAGCCCTTCCCACTTTATCCAATCAGGAGAGAGAACCCTAGATATTTTAAGAAATCTTGCCAAGCCAAATTTACTTACTGCACTGGCAGATTATTTTACTTGTTTCAAGCCCATATTTGCTTTTAAAACTAGTTTTATTTTATTGTCAGACCATTTTTGTGTGGAGTTCTCTCTCCTTATTACATGGCGTTTTCACATTCGCCGAAATGCTTGCTTGTGATTGGTCAATAGCTCCCCGACAGCGGTCATTATCAGACAATAATGACCGCTGTGGGACACTGGGACAATAATGACCGCTGTGCGCAGCTGTTCGCAATCAAGCCCACTGACACACACTGTTTCAGTGCAATTAGACACTGCCGGTGTTCTGCTGCCGGCGATGACAGGGGGCGGAGCGACGAGCGGAGCCAGAACGCAGCCAGAACCAGTGTTGCGAGTCGATGTAAAATGAATTAGGTATATTGTTAGTAAGTTAGCCATGTAATAAGTGGGATAATGTATAGCTATACTCGATCATTGTCGCAAAATAATTGACCTTCACTGACGTTTAAAACACCTCGCCGAGGCGGCTCGGTATTTTAAACTCTGTGTCGGTCAATTATTTTGCAACAATGACCTCGTAGCTATACATTATCCCTTACTTAATCTCCTGATAAAGTGGGATTTCCTGTTTACTGCAGAGCAGAGGGACTGGGTGACCCATGTTACTGACCAAACACTCCATACCACAGTGATGGCTGAATGTAGAGCTATTATTTTAACATGTAGACCACTTATTTTAACAATAAAAATACACTTACAGCACCTGTAAAGGTTTTGTTTTTCCACCAAATTATACAAGCTAGCTGGTGACATCGCACCCCATGTAAATGAACACACGGCAGATCTGTGTCGAATTGGAAACGTTTGTAGATAATATTTGGCTTTCTGCCATCTAATAACCTTTCTGATTTGACTGTTCAGATGTGCCTATGTGTGGGGTGTGCCGTCACCAGCTAACTTGTATCAGCCTAGCATGTGCAGCAAAAGTTCATACTGTGGAAAAACTAAACCATTAATCACACATTTGACATTAACGGAAACTAAGTACTAGGAGCCCGACAGCGGGTTTAATCACGGGGAGCAGTGTTTGGATGGCACTACCAGCACTGAGGGACGCCATGGGTGAGAAATGAGACAGCTCTTTGGAACTGCATATTACTGTCCATCCATTTTTAAAACACTAAACATACCATTGCATTTCTGTGGTTATTTCTAGTGCTGTCTTCGACTACAGAAAGTCTTACTCATAAATCACTTTATCAAATCATCAATCTCTAGAATTGCATGCCCCACATTATTGTCCTTCTGCAAATTAATATAATCATGCAGAGGGACATCTTTAAATCTACAACTTATTAAAGGCCAAAGCACGTTTGTGAATATTACTGCCATGCAAGAGATGTGCTAATCTTCCAGGAAATAACTAATTTAGCATTACAAAAAAGATAGTTGAATATGAATATATCATACAGTATGTGCAGCATTGCACTTCATTGATCTACTCATCCAAAAGACTACTACTACTTTTATTTACTCATGTCAATGATATTGACGGTTACTTTTTCTAATGTATCTCCCATCTGATTTCTAGCTACAGCTATTATTAATACTATACCTACTACTGGTACTACAAGTATGTACTGTATGTGTCATAAGCAGTATCTAGGCAGGTCTGCAGCAGGTGGCGTCTGCGTGGAGAGTCGTTGATAGGTTGCTATGGGTTACCGTGCTTCAGGTCTCAGAACATTTCAACAAGCAGAGCATTTGAAGAGGGACACAAAAGCCCTTAAACCACGCCTTGATGAAATCAGTTATTGTTGTACAACTGATGTCAACCAAACTTGTTATTGCTAGTACTGTAAAGTAGTTTATTTATTGAAAGCGAACAGCTTCAGTGCCTCTACCAGAAAGAGTCAAATCACTGTAAAGGAACACACCAATATTGTGGGAAATGCACTTACCATCTTCTCCAGAGTCAGACAAGATAATAAATAACAATTTCCTCTCTGTGCGTTCAGTAAAAAGCTATCCGGCTGCAAGCTAGCCTCGCTTAGCACAAATTAATGGAAGCAGATACAGACCACTAGTCTAGTTTTAAACTCCAGTCAGCGTGCCAGTCCCACATCTCCCTCCTCCTTACCAGGGTTTCCACTCGCGAGGCAGAGTGGCAACGATACCCTCCCTGGCAAGCCATAGGAGCTCCGGCTCACTATTGGGATCAATGCCAATTTCTCTTGCGTACTCGTGGATTTCTGAGAAGGGAGAGAGAGAGAGAGAGAGAGAGAGAGAGAGAGAGAGAGAGAGAGAGAGAGAGAGAGAGAGAGAGAGAGAGAGAGAGAGAGAATGAGAATCAATCAATGTTTATACATCTACAATGGATAATCTACAGATCACATAGCCTAATTGTAACAGTGTTAAGATAATGAGTAAAGTTTTCCTTTACAAATCCCTTTGGGGAAATGCGGGTGTCAAAGCAGCATGGGGGGTGGGGAGGTACAGGCAGAAGAGGTAATAGTAATGAACATAGAACATAGTAATAATAGTAGTGAATGGCAGGATTCAATAAGTCAGTAATAATAGTGATGATAGTATACATGGTCCATAACGTAGTAACCAGAGTCTGTGCAGTGTTTAGTAAAGGGGAACTATCTTATAAATGGCCTTTTCCTGTGGTTTGCATTGTTTTCTAGCAATGTGGGGTTGTACCAACACTGACTAGATGTGAAATCTCTAGCTACTCCCGTTTCTTCAGTTCAGCTCAGACAAGAACCTCCCCCACTGAACCAAGCCATTCAGAATTGACTCGCTCCCTGACATAAGTAGGTGCTGCTGATCTGCATATCTCAGCCCCCTCTGTGGTTGTAGCCACCGCCCACAATCAACAATTCGCTCTCAACAACGGAGCGAGTGGAAATAATGCGAAAGCGGTTTCCCTGTCACTGACATTTCCTCAAAAGAGAGAAAAAGAGAGAGGGAGAGACAGACAGATAGGGAGAGGCTCTCATACGGTGCGACTCGTCTCGGAGCATTTACACACACTCGCAACTGTGTGTGTGGGGGGAAACACATGCACGCTCTCAGAGCGATCTCTCCTCTCTCTCTCTCCCTCTCTATCTCTATCCCTCTCTCTCTCTATCTATCTATCTATCTATCTATCTGTCTCTCTCTCTCTCTCTCTCTCTCTCTCTCTCTCTCTCTCTCTCTCTCTCTCTCTCTCTCTCTCTCTCTCTCTCTCTCTCTCTCTCTCTCTCTCTCTCTCTCTCTCTCTCTCTCTCTCTCTCTCTCTCTCTCTCTCTCTCTCTCTCTCTCTCTCTCTCTCTCTCTCTCTCTCTCTCTCTCTCTCTCTCTCTCTCTCTCTCTCTCTCTCTCTCTCTCTCTCTCTCTCTCTCTCTCTCTCTCTCTCTCTCTCTCTCTCTCGTATCAGCACTCGCATCACGTCAACCAGTTGCAAAATATCATAGCACACGCTCCCACGCATATTCCGATCCATGTAATAATATTCACAGGGGTATATATTGTCATTTGAAACAAGTTACCAATGCATTGTCCCGTGAGATTATGCCCCCCTGCGGCGAAATTAATTAGTTCCTCTATCTCTCTCCCCCCAAAGTTATCTGCCAGTGCAGACTGTGGGTGACTGTCACTCAAAGCGCATTGCGAGTATGGGCGGAGCCCAGCCAAAAACAGCTTGGAATCTGGAAGTGCAGAAAATGCTGCTCTAGAGCAGTGGTTCCCAAAGTCGGGGTCGCGACCCAAAGGTGGGGCGCGAGCAGCCACGGGAGGGCCGCGAGATGATTAAAAAAAAAAAAAAAAAATCCAATTTTTCTTTTTCTTTTTTTTTGTCAGGCCACTGAACTTAGAAGCAGGCCAGGACAGTGTTTCTAGTTGTATTCTAAAATTCTATTCTATTGTATTCTAAAATGTGACTATATGGTTTTATATTAACTTAATAAATAAACAAAAACGAAAAATCTACTTATTTCAACGAACATTTCAAACTAAATAACAGATTATGCACATAAAATGCTGAAAACAACCGAAGCAACAATAGTATTTTAATGAGGCTATTATTATTATCATTATTATTTTGCAACAAGTTAGCCCTCTCATAAATAGCACATATAAATGAATAACTAACTTGAACTAACTTAATAGGATTGAAGTGATATTTGGCTTAAAAAATCGACCGCCTGGCAAAAAAAAAGAAAAAAAAAAGCCTGACGATGTGCATTGGGCCGCGGCTCTCTGACGCCTTATTTTCTGGGTCCCGGCCTGAAAAGTTTGGGAACCCCTGCTCTAGAGTACTTGATTAGAAATACAAAACAATGATTTTTATTTATTTTTTTAACCTTACAGATGTTCCATAGACTCACAGTAATTGTGTAAAATTGCCCAAATAGTGAAAGAAATAGTAAGATAGTTCCCCTTTAAGAGTCAGATAACAAGAATAATAATACATGTTATTTGTATAGCACCTTTCATAAGGGAATTGCAGCCCAAAGTGCTTCACAGCAGTGACAGTAGACACAGATAATCTTAACAGTTCTCAAGATCTCCAGCCGTTAGCTCTCCAGCTATTGGCATCAGTCCATGCCCACGGTTGTGGAACCTGATGTACTGTAGCAGCTCATCAGAAGCAGAATTACTGGGTGTCCCTGCTCACTAGCACTAGGCTTGCGATTATGTCTACCTACCTTTTTCAGAGGGGATATAGTTCTCATCACAGTCCTCTTCAAGTATCAGCTGGTCTCCAATAAAATCAGCTGCAGTAGTCATTGTCACTGAAGAAAGAAGGGAAGAAGTGGCACGAGGACCGATAAATTACCAGAAAAGCTTTGAGTCAGTGTAACATGATGACTAGCTTGTAAAATCCTAGCTTCTGACCAGAACTCAAACTGGTCACATTACTTTTTTTTTTGATCCACTTCTTCTCCCATTTTCTATATTTTTCTCCCATCCCAATTTCGTATCATCCAATTCAACCCTCTCCTGTCACGAACGCTGTTTCTTGCCTCCCACAAGCCGGCTGCAATGTGGACTAAGTCATACATAGCACAAGTCCCCTCCGGTACTTGAGGTAACAGCAGTCGCATCTTTTCACCTGCGCAGCTCGATCTCTCAGTGGCGAGGAGTAACGCGTGGGAGGCTCACGCTGCCCCCGACACTTCCTGATTCTACTGCGCAGGCGCACCAACCGACCTGTAGGAGTCGCTGTCCACAACGCCCGATCCCCACCCATCAGTTTCCCACCCCCTAATACGGCCAATGTGTATTAGTATGAACGACCAGCTAAACTGAAAGCAATGTGGAGCGCTGGGCTCGAACAGGCGAGCCCAGCGTCTCCAGCATTCGTGGCGAGCGCCTTGCCCACTACGCCACGTAGCCGCCCAACTGGTCACATTACTAAGACGATTAAATTGGTTTGCACATTGATTGATTGATTGAAAATTGTATTAACAGATTGCAGAATGGGTACAATACAGTACAGCTCAATAGTGTCGTGGGAAATATTATCATGTCATTATAGATCTGTGTTGAGATATCATTTTATCTTTGTACAGCTTGACTGGTTCAATATGACCAGCTAGCTAGTATAATGTGTGTGTGTCTCTTTAAGAGACTCCAAAGTACCAAGGTTATCTTCCCAGCCGCGTGTATGCTTTCCGCAACGCAGTTGTGTTTCCGCGTTCCCGTTTTGCGCTCCGATTGGCCGAGCGCGCGCATTCGCATGAGCCGCGACAAGCCCTTCAGCCAGGCAGGAATACTCAGCTCCGCTTAACGCAATTTATACAAATGGAAGTATTGATTTCGCCGTAACGAATCATTAAAAAAATATACCGTTAACTGGAATATGTTGTTTCTTTACACATATGTTGGATTATGTAATTGGTTTGTCATGACAAAACAATAAAAAATCGCGAATTAACCGGTGGCTACAACAACACACAGTAACTACATGCATCATTGTTTACAATGAACGGTGGGGATAATCGAAACGACTGGACACGGACAAGTTAAACTAACCTAAAGTTAGTTGTTCACCAACAAACACAGAACCGGACTGTTATATTAAATTAATTGATTGCTGTTTAACTTGTCCGTGTCCAGTCCTTTCGATTAGCCCCACCGTTCATTGTAAACAATGATGCATGTAGCTACTGTGTGTTGTTGTAGCCACCGGTTAATTCACGATTTTTTATTGGTTTGTCATGACAAACCAATTACATAATCCAACATATGTGTAAAGAAACAACATATTCCAGTTAACGGTATCTTTTTTTAATTATCCGTTACGGCGAAATCAATACTTCCATTTGTATAAATTGCGTTAAGCGGAGCTGAGTATTCCTGCCTGGCTGAAGGGCTTGTCGCGGCTCATGCGCATGCTCGGCCAATCAGAGCGCAAAACGGGAACGCGGAAACACAACTGCGTTGCGGAAAGCATACACGCTTCCCAGCCAGCCAAAGCAAGGTCAAGGCAGACCGCAGTAACTTCCAAACAGTGAAACTGAGGAAAATGGCTTTAAAGTGTTTTGACTTGCCATCCAAAATGTGTTATAGGTAGATAGATGATAGTACCCAGATTTAACATGTATTAATGAAGTAATCTTTAGGCATACAAAAATATGACGTAATTATTTTAATTAACCCCAAAAAAGCAGATACTGCACTCTGCTGCACGATTTCCTTAAATAATTATACAGGTAATGTAGAGGCAAAGTGCAGTAACTTCAAATACAATGTTGTTTTCCCTCCAGCTTTCATAACTTAACCTAGCCATTTTATTTGGATCATCATCATTCCAATATATTCAGGTGTTAAATTTCATTTTCAAAATGACTAGGTTAAATGCATTGCAAATTTGCATCAAATTCAAAACAGAGTGATGCACAAAATAACTTAAAAGAAAATAATAATTTAAAACAATGAATAAAGTGCATGAAATAGGGGAAAGAAAACGTTAGGAACTTGTTACATTCACCCACACAAGGGCTGAGAGAACTCACACCCCGCCCCCCCTCTCTCTCTCACACACTCTCACAACTCTTTCTCTCTTGCCCCTTCCTCATCTCTCACCCCCCCTCTCTATCTCTCACACACACGCACGCACGCACGCACGCACGCACACGCACACACGCACACACACACACACACACACACACACACACACACACACACACACACACACACACACACACACACACTTTGAGTCATAAACAAACATAGTATCAATAATACACCTGAGTGAAGTCTAAAAAAAAAAAGAAAAAAAAAAAAAATTTTAAAGTTAATCGTGAGTTAAAAAAAATAGTGGCGTTAATAGAATCGGCCGTTAACGCGTTAATACTGCGTTATCTTTGACAGCCTTAGTTATTACTTCCCGTAACTGGGAACCATTTTTATTTACTATTCATCATCATATCTGATGTATCATGTTACGTCTTGCAAGTGTGTATAATGTACGTTCTGCCCAGACCTCTTGGTCATTTTATGGTCAGACGCTTGTGTGTGAACATTGTTGTCTCTGATTGTAAACTGATCTTTCATTTGTGGCCACAGATGAAATAAACTTCTATTTTTAATAACGACTCAGAATGATTTTAACAAGCGGCTCATCTTTTGTCCTTTAACATTTTCCATAACAGATGGCGACGAGGATGTCCAAAGTTGAATAAAAATGATCATAGATTTATTCCCTGAATGGCCACACAAGGAAAATGCTCAGTTCACAATCAGAAACGTTGTAACACAAATGTCTGACCGAGAAGTGAGAGCTCTGGTCAGACATACAATCATACATATTCTATCATTGTACAACTTGACTGGGTTAATACGCTCAGATAACTACTACAGTGTGTGTGTCTCTTGTTAGGACTTCAAGGTTATATTTTCTCTTCCTAGCCAGCCAAAGCAAGGTGGTATTATTACTTCCCCTACTGAGAACCCAGTTTGTTTAAACTTTCATCATCATATCTGATGTATAATGTTATGTAAATTTCTGTGTATAATGTACATTCTGACCAGAGCTCTTTGTCACTTTATGGTCAGACGCTAGTGTGTGAACATGATGTATCCGTCTGTAAACTGTCTGATATACGGTCCAACAGCTGGCCCATCACTGGCCAAAGATAAATAACTAAGAGACAGTTAGACCTGCAATCCTAACTGCGATTCACCAGCAGGCTTTTAACCGAACCTCATTCATCAGAGGAAAAGACAATTAGCCTGTTTCAGTTGTGAAACTAACCAAGGACAATGCGAAAGAAGAAGACCATCTGGGACGACAGAGAGAACCATCAGACTGGATCATCCTGGGGGTATTTGCTTTCCACAGCAAAACGGTAGGCAAGGCACCTTGGTTGAGAAATGCAGGCTTCAATCTATGTTGTTTAGTCTATCCGTTCAGTACTGTTTCAAGATGCACAATGAGATCTTCTGCGAGAATTGTTGAATAGATACACAAATGTTCTAGAATGTGCTATTATGACATCATACTGTGACATCACAAATGTTCTAGAATGTTTTATTATGACATCATACTGTGACATCACAACGGAACATGTTTGAGGTCAATTTGAATAATATAAATAATGTTTGGTAAGGCTGTTCCCGAAGCCTCTTTTTGGGATTCAAACTTCGTCAGGGTTCTTCGAACGGACGTTTGAATCTTCATTTTTAATAAAAAAATTATTATTCTTTTTTATTTTTTTATCCTCAAACTAAATCCTCAATTTGAATAAAGTGATTCAAACTTCGTCAGGGTTTTTCGAACGGACGTTCGAACCTTGGTTTTTAATTAAAAAATTTAAATTAAAAAAATATAATTGTATAAATTCTTTTTTTTTATATCCTCAAACAAAATCCTCAATTTGAATAAAGTGATTCAAACTTCATCAGGGTTTTTCGAACGGATGTTCGAACCTTCGTTTTTAATAAAAAAATGTAAATAAAAAAAAAAAGATTATTCTTTTTAATTTTTTTATCCTCAAACTAAATCCTCAATTTGAATAAAGTGATTCAAACTTCGTCAGGGTTTTTCCGAACGGACGTTCGAACCTTGGTTTTTAATTAAAAAAATGTAATTAAAAAAAGATTATTGTATACATTTTTTTTTTTATATCCTCAAACAAAATCCTCAATTTGAATAAAGTGATTCAAACTTCGTCAGGGTTTTTCGAACAGACGTTCGAACCTTCGTTTTTAATTAAAACATTTTAACACTTTCAATGCCGGAGCTCGGTGCCCCAGAACCTCGTTGCGTGCCAGCCTTAACACATTCCCTGCCACGCTTATATCCATCAATGTTTGATCACTGCCACCAGTCTAAGCCTATGGAGATGTTTACCTTCTTTGCAGGGCTATACATTTTTAAATGTTATTGCTAAATTGACATTACTATGGCCCATTCAACATCGATTATCTATCGTTCAGGATGTAGGAACGTTTTACTTTTTCATTCACAGGTTCATACGAAAATACCGTCTAGAATATAAATGTTTTTATCGTTTTCTGCAGTAATTCCTAGAACGTGAGATATAGGCATAAACGCATATATAGATTATCAAATGTCGTTTGTTGGCGTTACACGCTATATTAAAAATTTCAACTGTACATGATCCTAAACGTTATGACTGATCATGCGCGGGGGGGGGGTCGTTTATAATTCCGTGATCGTCGGTAAATGCTTTATGTAGTATGGGTGATATATAGATCAGAGCAGTTTGCATGGATAATAATAAACAAACGCGCTGAAAATTACGTCAGCGTCCTCTTACCGTTGGTCGGTGAGACTGGAGCAAAAAGATCCCACTTATTTGACGACGATCGAGTCGATCCATTTCCGGTTTGTATAATAATAATAACAGCCCAAATCATGTCGATTATTGAGTTATGGCAGCGATCCATATACACGGTGTGTGCCTTGAGTCCCGCGACAATATGCGAGTGCCCGACGCATTTCCAAGAACCACGAGATCGACTCGGCCATTTCCGGTTTGGCAACTCGCCGATCATCCACCAGGGGGCAGTATTGAAGCGTTGCAGAGTTGTGCATGCTCCCACTGCATCAGCCCAGGCTCCGTGAGGGAATTATGAATAACATGGCGAAAAAATTTAATATGATCTCAATAACGTCGTACGCCGTGGATTGGCAGAATTCACATGAACTTGAAACACGTCGTACAACGTGAATGGCGCAGGATGTGTTAACACTTTCAGAGCCGGCCGTGTTTTCCTTTTTACCCCCTTGAATGCCCATCAACCACTTCAATGTTAATGTTAATATCGCCTAATCTATGTTTTAAATTATGGCTATGTGTCTAATCTGCCCGTCGCTTATCAATGACTCATTTTCCAGTCAACATTGTCGAAGCGGAGTTTTTTTATCGGTTCATTTCCGTTTTATAGCATTTTGAAAAGCACTCATTTTCACGGAAAATAAAAATATTCCGTGATAAACGCCCTGTACTGGAATATTCTATAACGTTGTAATTTTCCGGCCTATTTATGAATATTCTTCAAATAAACGCTAGATTATCGATAGTATATGTGTACGTATGCACGCTGGTGCCGCGAGCTGAAAATCGATTCTCTTATTTCCTGATCGCTCGCACAGCCAAACAGCCATATCACATATAGGGGAAAAGCTTATGTAAGCTTAGATTGGTAAAATAGATTCCTTACCTGAGATCAGATGCTATCCAAAAAGATTATTCCAATTCCTGATCGCCATTCCAAAAATGTGGATTCCGGATTTTCTTTTTCTCATCCATTTTCATTGAGTCCATTCCAAAAGGGTGCATTACCATCTGAGAGACGATAGGGGGCGTTTTTTTCACATCTGAGCGCCTGGCGGGGCTGGTTTCCCAACGGTAGACTCGGGTTGATGAAATATGAATTCAGATCGCTAATAAAAAATAAAACGACATTTGTCGTCGTGGGCACTCAATGGGGGGGGGGCTGATAAAACTAGTATGTCGTTTTGGGCATTCAAAGTGTTAAGAGGGCTGATTTTGCGATATTTCATGATTTCCGCGGATCGATTTCTATATTCTATATTTTAGCTATGTGGAAATGGTTCAGCTCATTTAACAAACACTAGTTGCTGTACAATACGCAAAAAAACTTTTGTTTATACATGCCTTCGTTTGTTCACAATTCCCAGCTAAAAAAGGTAAACATTGGCCAAAAAAGACGCTCATTTCCTGGAAACAGAGATATGAGGCATTTTCTGCAGTGAGCGCAAATCATATTTGCTCGTCTGAGACACATTATTCCAAGTTCATAGGGTAAACACACACCACCTAGTGTTGTTTATCATTCATGAAATGCAATACAGATATTATATAGGGATATTTTTATTGATTACGTTGTATGCCTATATTTCTTTTTACACTTACTGTATATATTGTTATGGTTTGTAAACAACCCCAACAGCACGACACAGACAGGTAGTTCAGAGTTAGCCAAAACCGAAGGGTGTATTTATTTTCACAAAACAGAAATGTGCAACCCATTCTGCAATCTGTTAATAAACTTTTCAATCAATCAATCAATCAATCAATCCTTTCGAGGGGAATGTCCTTTAGCCAAGTTGGGCTCTGCAGCTCTGCAGCACTGCCCTTAGCAGAGTTGACTCTGCGGCTCTGCAGCACTGCCCTTAGCAGAGTTGACTCTGCGGCTCTGCAGCTTTATGCTATCCCACTCGCGGGGAAAATAGAAACGGAGAATGTCATTAGTTCCAAAACTTAGAAAATACCAGGCAGAGTCCAGTAACAAAACAATCAACAAATCTTCAGTGTTTGAGGAAACACACAGGCAGAGTCCAGTAACAAAACAATCAACAATTCTTCAGTGTTTGAGGAAACACACAGGCAGAGTCCAGTAACAAAACAATCAACAATTATTCAGTGTTTGAGGAAACACAGAAAAAACAGACGAAGGCAGTGAGTCCAGGGCAAAAAACGAGGATATCAATTCATAGAAAAATAGTCTTCCAAAAGACTCACCAGAAGCAAGGTCGAAGTGGGAAAACGAGGCACGGGTCCACGGAGGCAGAGAGAGAACACAGCAACAACCTCCAAGGGCGCACTGGAGGAACACGAGAGGGAATAGCAGTAGAGTACGTGGTGACAAAACAACCCGACACAGAAATTATCAGCAAACCCAGTATAAGAGTGCTCCCGCCGAGCTGATTGGAAACTCATCTTAGGTGCGTGATGGTAATTGGCGCTGAGAAGCGTGCAGTACTGGACCAGCCCTCACAGTACCCCCCCCTCCACGGGAGCCACCCGGCGACCTGCCCGGCCTCGGCTTCTCCGGATGGGAACGATGGAAGTCGGTGATCAGGGCGGGGTCCATGATGAGCTGGCGGGAGACTCAGCTCCGTTCCTCAGGACCGTATCCCTCCCAGTCCTCCAGATACTGAAACCCCCGTCCTCGGCGTCGGATGTCCATGAGCCGGCGGACCCTCCACTGGGGGTGTCCATCCACCATCTCGGGAGGAGGCGGATCTGGGGCAGGAGGCATCAGGGGACTGAGAGAGACAGGCTTTACTCGGGACACATGAAACACAGGATGAATGCGCATGGATGCTGGAAGCTTGAGACTCACCGCCGTGGGACTGAGCACCTTCCGGATCTCGAAAGGGCCGACGAACCGGGGGTTCAGCTTCTTGGCGGTGGATTGAAGCGGGAGATCCTTGGAGGATAACCATAGCCTCTGCCCTGGATGGTAAGTCGGCGCAGGGATCCGGCGTTGGTTAGCTCCCCGACTGGCACGCTCCGATGCCCGTGATCTCCCTGACACGACGACACCGGTCGAGATGAACCTGCACGGAGGGAACTGCCACTTCCGACTCCTGTGCAGAGAAAAGAGGGGGTTGGTAGCCCAGAGATGCCTCGAACGGCGAGAGGCCGGTGGCGGAGCTGACCAGGAAGTTGATGGCGTACTCGACCGAGGGGAGGAACCGGCTCCAAGATGCAGGCTTCTTGGAGGCAACACACCGGAGAGCAGATTCCACGCTCTGGTTCATTCTCTCCATCTGCCCGTTAGTCTGTGGATGGTAACCAGACGAAAGGCTAACAGTGGCCCCCAATCTCTTACAAAAGGCCCGCCATACCTGGGAAGTGAACTGGAGCCCCTGGTCCGAGACGACGTCCTGGGGAAAACCATGGAGGCGGAACACGTGGCTCGTCAGGAGGTCCGCTGTCTCGGGAGCAGATGGAAGCTTGGGAAGGGCCACGAGATGGACGCCCTTGCTGAAGCGATCCACCACCGTCAGAATGACTGTGTTTCCCTGGGAGGGTGGAAGGCCAGAGACGAAGTCCAATGCCACATGGGACCAAGGGCGGCACGGAATGGGAAGTGGCTGCAGTAGACCGGCGGGTGCCTGGTGAGAGGCCTTGCTGCGGGCGCAGAACCTGCAGGCCAACACAAACTCCCTGACGTCGTTCCTCATGGTGGGCCACCAGAACCGACGAGCCAGGAAGGAGAAGGTGCGGTGGACGCCGGGGTGGCAGGCAAACCGGCTGGTGTGGCCCCACTAGAGAACCCGGGACTGGACAGAGTCGGGGACGAAGAGGCGACAAAAAGGTACGTTGCTCGGAGCGGGATGGAAACGTAAGGCACGCTTGACCACGGTCTCGATGCCCCAGGTGACCACTCCCACTACCCTGACCTCAGGGAGAATGGGAGTCGGATCCTCAGTAGTTGGATCCCCCTTGGAGTGTAACCGGGACAGAGAGTCAGCCTTTGTGTTGCGGGAACCAAGGTGAAAAGTCAAAGAAAAGTCTAACCGACTGAGGAAGCTGGCCCACCTTGCTTGCCGGCCGTTGAGGCGCTTAGATGCACGGATGTACGTCAAGTTCTTATGGTCAGTCCAAATGGTGAACGGTTCGTCGGCCCCCTCCAGCCAATGACGCCATTCCTCCAAGGCAGCTACCACTGCCAACAGCTCCCGATTCCCTATATCAAAGTTACTACTTATGAGTTTTGTGGCATTAACGTTATATAGTTAATGTTACACGTTCAATAACATCCGCATATTATTTACCCGAACATAGCAAGTAGCAAGCATTACTCAATTCATAGCTCAGTTCCTTCCGATGCTCAGAGCCCGTACTGAGTTGTACCCATTCTGCAATCTGTTAATAAAGTTTTCAATCAGACAAATGTATAGAAAAGCTTTGTTTTATTATAACATTCGTTGCAGTAAAATCATTATGCCTCGTTTGGTCATCCTGCGGAGCGCTGGTAATCTACTCGTGGCCAGCGGGGAGCTAACGTTTTAGCGCATTGGTTTGTTGTTGATCTCTCACTGCAGATCAATGGCGGCAATCCAGGAAGTAAAAAACGAATACGCACTTGCCGATTGGTGGTAACAGCAGAGGCGGGTGCAAGCGGTGTGACATAATTGGCAGAATCGACTGTCAATCAAACTTGTTCAGTTGCATTGCATTGTTTGAGAGCTCTGGTTGAGACAATAGTATCCAGCTGCAGCCCGGCAGACCATACTGGGAGAGAGATAGTGCTACATGGCATGGTGGAATTAATACCATAAACATATTTCTTGATGTTTCCTTTTTTTAAGTATGTAAAGAGGCCTATGTTCATATCGGTGAGCACAATTTGTAACACAAAAAGAGAGACGTGTAGCCTATTTATTTAATATTTTATTTATTAATTTTATTATTATTATTTTATTTGTTGCCATGGCTAAAATAATAGTCAAGCATAGGGCTAAAACATTTTCATAAACAATAATATAATTTTTTGTTATTTGGTTATAATAAGGGCTTTTCTATGCATTTGTCTGATTGAAAGCTTTATTGACAGATTGCAGAGTGGGTACAATACAGTACAGCTCAGTGGACTGGAGGATGAAGACCAGAAAAAGACTTTCGGCTTTTTTACATAAGGGTCCTCCATTTTCAATTCATCAAAACATTTAGAGACATACAAATATACGCTTTTTTTTGCCACAAATATCGGTATCGGTCGATTGTGTTAGTTGAACAATCGGTATTGGTGGCAAATTTTCATATCGGTGCATCCCCCCCCCCCCACCCACAGTCTGCGAATCAGAGCAGAGTAGGGCGGGTTTTCACGGAATGAGTGTTGTCTCTTTCAGCGAGTCCGAGTCAGAGCGAGAGTTGACAGCGCATCTACTGGTAATCTAATCTGCAGGTACTGTAGCTAGTAACCTCGTTCCCAGTTTTACAGTATCTCCGTGAGATAAATGTAACTAGTAGCCTAGTTTCACCAGCAGGCAGTTAGTAGAAAAATATGGCATGCTCATGCTGAATGGACTGAAAAATATGCGTGCATCCTCCCAGCACCAAACCAATGTGCCTAATATGCCAAGAAACGGTAGCTCTTGTGAAGAGTGGCAATTTGAAACGCCACTACGAAACAAAACACAGTTATTTTGATGCAGCCTTTCCTCAAAATTCAGTGCTAAGAACCACAAAAATAAATGGAATGAAATCATCATATCAAGCTGCAAGCAGAATTATTGTTAAAGCTATGTCACAACGAGAAAAAGCAACCAAGTCCTCACTCAGTGGCATGGGTGTTGGCTAAACACAAGAAGCCATTCTCTGATGCATAATAAAATAATGTATGACTGAAGTGATGGAGACCATGTTTGAAGGCAAACAAAAGCAAATCCTCCTCAGATAGCACAGCAACCAGAATAACTGAAATACTGGCTGATGATTTGATTAAACAGCTTTGTGATAGAATACAAAAAAAATGCACAGTGCATTTCCATAGCTGTGGATGAGTCCACTGACACCACTGAGAATGCTCAGTTGCTGGTGTTTGTGAGGTTTTAGTGAGTTTGTGAGAAGATTGGATCAGTTGTACTTTTTTTTTGGAATACTTGAAACCCTTTTTTTGTGGAATATTTGATGCGGCCCAGCCTCACCCAGGCCCTCATTTATCAATGGTGCGTACTCAGAGATATGTGCGTAACCCGTGCGTACGATCATTTCTAAGCAAAGTGTGGGACTTATTAATTTGAACGTGTGCTTGACTTTGTGCGTATATTTACGCACAGCTCCGACCGTGCGTACCTGGCGCCCGGTGGTAGAATATTATTATTGCAACGCGGAGTTTCAAGTTTCAACACTGGCGTGTTCTGTACGGCCCGTAATTCATTATAGTTCATTGTAAAATAGCGACAGTAGTGTAATTATTGTCGAACCCTATAAATATAGCATTTGGAATAGGTCTTTCTTTCCGAATGAATGCAGCATGGTTTATATATAGGGTTATCGGAATATACGGGGTGCACTGACTGCGCTCGCGGGGAACTGTTTTCAGCTATAGCAGATAGGAATGAATGAATGAATGAGGGGCAGTCTAATTGCAGAGAGAACATAATATTAACTAGAGTCCGCTATACCCGAGACACCTCCTTCCTTTGTACCGCAATTTGAGACCGGAATTGGAGCGTGGAACAAAACGCACAAATGCCATCTCAATGCACATTCAAGTCAGTCTCCACCCTTGGGTCTTTGGCCACCGGCACGGTCCATCGTGATATTGGAGATGGATCGAGCAATAGACTGTTACTGTACCACCCATGTAGCTGTCAAAGCTCCATCACAAATGCAGTTATGTGAATAGAAAGGGATTCCACTCAGTGATGCGCATTTGCCTGATACATGTCGTTGCTGCATGCCGGGAGGAAGGCGATGCTGCATGTTTTCAATTCATTAAATAAAACGGATACTTTCTGCAAGGGTTTACTGTCATACAAATAATCAACCAACTACATACTGTAACTTTTCAGTGCACGTTTTTATTTACATTGTGACAACAGCCCGCACACAGACATGATGGAATTCAAATTCAAGTTTGTATTGATTACATATAGGCAGGCTACACATGGCGTAGGCTACATCATGGCAGTGAGATTCATTTTTATTGTATGCTCTCGTATTATTGTTTATATAGGCTACCTAATACCGACATCAAAATAGATTGTATGCCTCTACAAATCATATGCAGGTAGAAAATTGACGGAGAACTTTAATCCCTGGGTATTAATCGAACGAAACGAAGAAAAGGCATATTCCAGCATGGTTATTATTTATTAATGACACCAATGGCAAACAGTGGTTAACGGTCTTTATTAGTGTTTGCGCTGCCCAGGCAGCAATGGTCTTTAGGAAGTTAATAGATATCATCCGACATCACCGTACGTGTACATGTCTGTCAGCCTGTCGCGTATTTCTCCCATAACACGCTTCGCTCGGCTTAGTCCACTTTTCCACATTTCATGGGGGTGTTCCATTACCGTATATGGTTAATTACGGGCGGTGCTATATGCAAATACTTAAAATCGTGCACGAGCGCGGAGCGTAGAACAAAATGGTATTTATCAACACGGAGTGTGCGTACGACCCGTGTACGCACGTGTGATAAATCCAGATTTTTCTGTGCGTACACACATTCTAAATTCTGTACTTAAGAACGAAAATAGAACACTTTCTAAGAATTGTTGATAAATGAGGGCCCCAGACTCTACCTCCAGCGGCCCCCAGGTAAATTGAGTTTGAGACCCCTGCTTTAAAAGGTCCGAAAGTACCAAGGTTATCTTCCCAGCCAGCCAAAACAAGGTTGTGCTATTACTTCCCGTAACTGGGAACCATTTTTATTTACTATTCATCATATCTGATGTATAATGTTACGTCTATTTCTGTGTATAATGTACGTTCTGACCAGAGCTCTTTGTCACTTTATGGTCAGACGCTAGTGTGTGAACATGATGTATCTGTCTGTAAACTGTCCTTTCATTGTGGCCACAGTGAAATAAACTTCAATTTCTATTTTTTAATAACGACTCAGAATGATTACAAAACGGCTCATCTTTTGTCCTTTAACATTTTCCATAACAATACACACAATTGTTAAGGGGATGCAGACCAGAGACAGACTTTCGTCTTGTTTACATCAGGGTCCCCCATTTTCAATGCATCATAACATATGACATACATGACATACAGATAGACAGTACTGCCAGTGGTGCCACGCTGTACCACGCCATCCCGGCACTTTTCTGAGCAGAAGTACGTGCACGGATGTGCACGCGCGCACACACACAAATTCTTTCACAACTTTCACTCGACTCGTCGTCCGTATTTAAGTACCGGTACTCAGCTATAAATAATAATAATAATAATAATTCATTTATTTTGTATATCGCTTTTCAAAGACCCAAAGTCGCTGACAATAGGCAAAAAAGAAACAAAGAAAACAAAGAAACATAGAAACACAGGGAAACGGAGGACAATAGGAATAGGAATACCTAGTCTTTGCATAAGAATAGCATAGCAATAGCATAACAAAGAACGAGAAGTGCAAAACCAAAATTCAAGCCCTGTACCAATTGGTGGGGGTTTGCTTGAGCTGTGGAACCAAATGGTCCCGACTGGAAGGATGAGACATTTCTTAAGTTGTGCTTCAGAAGGAAACTGTCCTTAAGTTACATTGTTAATTTAGTTTGTATTTACTTTTCTAGTTTAAGTTAATTCAATTAAAGAAATTGTAACTACAATATTGTATCTAGTATAATTACATTTAAAACATTGTTTGTTTTTCAACCATATTTGTTGACAATATAATTTCTTTATATATTGAAGGCTACATCCTGCTACCTTTTTCAGCTTCTCTATTTCAAGGCAATATTTACAAAAACTAAACTAAAACTAGTAATTTCCTATACAAACATGTTTCCTACTATTTATGCATAATAATCATCTGTTCTGTGCGCACGCAAGGGAACATGTATGCGGGTGCGTGCACGCGGCGTCACTTAAACAGCGTACTACATGCACTTCTGATAGTACGACTGCACCCTGCTGGTCTCTGACAAGAACATGTTACAGGTTGAAAAAACCCTCAGCTCAGAACTCGGCATAATCTGCACCTGGCTCGCTGATAACAAACTATCATTACACCTGGGTAAAACAGAGTCCATTCTCTTCGGATCAAATAACAAACTCAGCAAGACCGACGGCTTCTCAGTTACAGTGGGTGACAATATTGTCACAAGGAAAGATGAAATTACATACCTAGGGTCCATCCTAGAGGCAGATCTTTCCTGTGACAAAATGGCATCCAATGTAATAAAAAAAAGTCAACAAACTAGATTCTTGTACCGGATCTCCTCTCTGGTAAACAAGAATACCCTGAAGACTCTGGCAGGAGCACTCATTCAAGGGTACTACGACTATGCTTGCACCTCATGGTACCAAAGCACCTCAAAGGCGCTAAAAACAAGATTACAAACATCACAAAACAAACTGGTCAGACTACTACTTGACCTTACTCCTAGAACCCACCTCACCCCTGCCCACTTTGACTACCTAGGATGGCTTAGAGTAGACGACAGAGTACAGCAACTTGCAATGGGCCTGGTCTACAAGATACACTATACGACTAAGGTACCCATGTACATGTACCCTCTCCATCATCACCTGGTTCCCTGCAGCCACGGTCAGGGACAAGGCCAAGCTGCAGCGGGTGATACGATCAGCGGAGAGGGTGATCGGCTGCCCCCTTCCCTCCCTCGAGTCCCTACATTCCTCCAGGGCCTTGAGGAGGGCGAGGAAGATCATGGCAGACCCCGTCCACCCGGGTCACGACCTCTTCACCATGCTCCCCCACGGCAGGCGGCTATGGCTGCCCAAGACATTAAAGTCCCGCCATAGACTCAGCTTCTTCCCCTCAGCAGAGTCAGGTGTCCCCCTGCTCCCCGCCCCCCCCCCTCTATGGCGAGCTGCTAGGGCTGGACCTCTGGACTTGAACTGTGCTGCACTGTTTCCATGTCCCCTACCACTGCACTTTACTGTCTTATTGTTGTCTCACTGTTCTGTCCTGTTTTGCACTTACTTATTTATTTATTTATTTATCATTATTATTATTATGATGTTCCTATTTGTGAAAAAATCAATCATGCACTGTAATGTCAAATCACGTTCATAAAGAAATCTGAATCTGAATCTGAACATGTCAAAATACTTCCCAAAGGTCAGTGAATACCACGACCACAACACCAGAGGAAGCTCAACAAATCATGTTAAACCCAGATTCGGCTCAAACAAGGGACTAAACACGTTTCGCAATTATGCCACATCAATGTGGAACACCCTACCCAAAGCTGTAAAGGAATGTGAATCCCTACCCACATTCAAAACCGCTCTAAAAGAGCACCTACGGGAGGCTGCAATTCGAAACTGCCCACCGTAAATGTCCAACCCCCCCCACCCCCTCCTAATAGACAGTCTCCTCCCCACCGTATGTATATATTCTCTCCCCACCGTATGTATATTTCTCTCCCACCCACCGTATGTATATTTCTCTCCCACCCTCCCACCCACCCACCCCCTCCTAATGTACAGTCTCCTCCCCACCGTATTCTCTCCCCACCGTATGTAAATGTAAAGATAATGCAAATGTATGTATATTTCTCTCCTCCCCACCGTATATATATTCTCTCCCCACCGTATGTAAATGTAAAGATAATGTAAATGTATGTATATTTCTCTCCCACCCACCCACCCCCTCCTAATGTACAGTCTCCTCCCCATCATATGTATACTCTCTGTCAGGATCTATGGGTAACAGTACTGTATATTTGCATATCATATATGTCACAAATGTAACAGTACTATATACCTGTATGTCATGTATGTCCCTATGCCATAAATGTCATGATGTCATGTATGTTGTGTATGTCATAAATGTCACTATGAATTGAAAATGTGGGTCCCTGATGTAAACAAGACAAACGTCTTTCTCTGGTCTGCATCCCCTTAACAATTGTGTGTATTGAGCCGTACTGTATTGTACCCATTCTGCAATCTGTTAAATAAAGTTCATTCATTCACCCCTGATTACTGCTACATCTATACGTTTATGACATACCAGAGCAACCACAGGTGGCTCTTCATTCCAGTGTGTACGTTCTGTAAGCCGATGTGGGTTGAGGTTTACAAGAAGCTAACTTTGGTTTAGGACCAAATAGAATAGCACTTAAGGTAGCTTTGCTGTGACTTTTTGTCTCATTTGATTTGACGTAACGTAACTAGTAGCTAGCTAGCTTACGTTAGCCTTCGCATCTCAGATAACACTGACGTGCATTACGCTTAGCTGTCTTCAATAGCTGCCTAGCTAAGTAAAGGATGGATGGTAAAAGTTAAGTAATTTGCTCACCAACCCATTAAACGTATTCTCTGTAGCCGCTGGGGCAAGATCGACCGACTTTCATTTGATTATTCGTGACATTTTCTCACAGAAAAGGGGATGATGGGCTACTGTAGCTAAACACCAACAAAACAGATTTCCAAGGACGCTTAGCCCACTTCCGGTTGTGACGCCCTTAGCAACGACATACCGATTGGACAAAAGCTGGGGGAACAAAAACTCTCATTGGACACTTATTTTCATGTCATTCAACAAAATAAAGTGACGTGTTTATACCCGCCTCCTTGGGCAATTTGAACCAAAGATAATAAACCAATAGTGGAGCGACATAGCTAACCTATTGTTCAATTTGTGATAAAAGCACCAAATTGTTTACATATTTAGCTTAATATATTTAGAAGAAATATGGATATTGGGGCATTGCAGATTGGCATTCTGGTGACCATGGTAACCATTTCCAAAAATGCCTGCCAGCGGTTACTGGGATAGAACACTTTGGCCACCAAAGTTATTGTGAAGAACATGTTTTATTAATATTTTTTAAATACATTTTATAAAAATAATAATAAAAAGAATATAGATTTCAACAATTATACAACAATTTACAAAACAGTATCAAACATTTTCCTTTGTATCCTGATGTAAACAAGACAAAAGTATTTCTCTTCTGCACCCCTTAACAATTGTGTGTATTGAGTTGTACTGTACTGTACCCATTCTGCAATCTGTTAATTAAAGTTTTCAATCAATCAGTCCCCCATTTTCAATTCATCAAGACATTTGATACATGACTTAAAGATATAAAGTACTGTTTCATCCTGACATTTATGACATACAAGATATTCAAATATTGTAACTGAGGGGTACAATTCCCTGACTGTATTGATAAGTATGGTATCATTAAACCACTACCGCTTTATGTACTTTAATTACTGGCCATACAGTACACGATATCTAAGTATGATGAACACTTTCCCACATATGAAATCAGGTCCACACAAAGGTATAAGTCAAATATTTAATATATAGCAAAAGGTACATATAATAGTTACTTATTACATTTATGATTTGAATTGAATGCTCTTGTAAGGCAAATGAGTACTCGTATGCAAATCAACACTGAATGTCCAATCTCTGGTTACACAGGAAGCAAGTATACAACCTGGCTCTTAGGGAATTATAGCGATGGTCACTTAATGATTATAGCTGGATAATATACTGTAGGGGTCCCGCCGGTTGTAAGCCAGTAGGGGGGGTAGGAGAGCCGTCGGTTGTATCCCGTCTGGTCAACGATTTCTAGGGAGAATTCAGGTACAGAACACAGTGCCCGTAGAATCTTGATCCGCAGATTAATACACTTGGGCTCTCTTGTAGACGATAGCTGTAGCTTTAGGTCCACAACGAAGAAGAAGCGAGGCGACCTCAGTCTGGTCTGAGCGCCGTCTCACCTTGGCTCCTCTCGGGGTAAATCCAACACTCACCGGTGTTGGCGATTATCCGCTCCACAAATCAAAGCACCAAAGCAAATAGATATTCCATGCCGTATAGGGCTCAGCAGTCGTCGGGGTAGGTAATCCAATGTGCAGGTCCACTCGTCCTCGCCTAGAACTCCTCGGATGAAAGCACCACGCGTGGTCTGCCCAACCTGGTTAAGACTCTAGATAACGCGAGGAAACGATGGGGGTGCTGCTCACTTTAGAACTCTAACCGAACGATGCACCATACATAATAGACTATTATTACTTAATAGAAATACGGTGCCAAACTCTGGCAATTCAGCTATTAATTCGCACGAGGTCTCACTGCTATTCTAAGGCCAAACAGGCCGTACTACACCGCACGCGGTATCGTGGGGTGAGGCTTCACGTCTTGTTACTTAGTTGGGTAGAAGGGTAAAGGACTAAGAGGAATTCTACATTTCTTGCGCCATATTTATATGCACGGTGGACAAGTAGTGCCGCTCTGCTTTCGGTAGCCGTATTCCTGCGCGGAGCTGAGGCTAGTAAGGGCATGTCTCGTCGGTACCTTTGAACTTGAACGCCAGGGGCTTGTCCCTGGCGCCTGGTCCTTTTGTCCAATAAGAGAATGAATTATTATGGGCTGTAGTAGAATAAAGGGATATTCCGTGTATATGTACAAGGAATATACAAGGGATATCAAACGATATACAAATACTATTAAATATATATCCATAAATAAATATATATATTCGGTTTAATCTGATCCTTCACAACAGCCGCCCCCTAATTAGTCCCACCTAATTAGCTGAGCAGAGACAGATTAACCGCACTGTCCACTACTCAATGTCCGTTGTAAGGGTCAGTCAACTCACAAAGTCATAGGGTCATGGTCGTCATCAATAGTATCAGGGAGCCTTGGCAGTTCTATTAGCCTCACCACGGGTCGGGTGTAAGTCCGTCCTTGGACGAGCACTTCAGCTGCTCGGACCTTTCCATCGGCACCGGTGATCACTTTGCTTACGCGGCCGGCCGGCCACATAGCTCTGGGTAGTGACTGGTCGATGATCATGACGACTGTTCCTTCTGTCAAATTGTCTCTCTCTTTTACCCACTTCTGGCGGGTCTGTAGAGACGGTAGGTAGTGGAGTAGGAAGCTGTTCCAAAACTTGTCAGCCAGTACTTGACTGTACCTCCACATTCTTCGGCCGTTCGCTTCTTCAGGCCTGTACATTGTCTGTGGTAGCGCGGGGTCCAGCCGCCCCATCAAGAGGGTGTTGGGGGTGACTGGGTCGACATCTGCTACATCACTTGAGACGTAACCGAGGGGCTTTGAGTTTAATACTCCCTCGATCTCCGTGAGGACTGTCATTAGGACTTCTTCCGCCACAGTCTGGGCCCCAAGCACGGCGTACAGGGCTGTCTTTATGGAACGTACTTCTCGTTCCCAGGTTCCACCGAAGTGAGGTGCGTTCGGGGGATTAAACTGGAAGTCAATCTGGGATGGAGCGAGGTGGGTCTTAAGTTCTGGGCCCATAGCTTGGAAGCTCTCTCTCAGCTCTCTTTCTCCGCCTTTGAAGTTTGTCCCGTGATCAGACAACAATGTAGACGGTTTTCCTTTCCGTGATGTGAATCTTCGGAAGGCCATAAGGAATGAGTCTGTGCTCATGGTTGGAAGGAGTTCGATATGTATCGCTCTGGTGGTCATGCATTTGAATACAATACCCCACCGCTTCTCGGTTCCTCTTCCTCTCTTTATATACAGCGGGCCAAAACAGTCCATACCGGTGGAGTGGAAGGGCTTGTCGCCGAGTCGGAGGCGACAGGGAGGTAGGTCAGCCATCCGGGGTATACTGGGCTGCGCACGCCACTTACGGCAGTCTAGACAGGTTCGCTGGAAGCGCCGCACTGCTTCTCTCCCTTGCAGTATCCAATAACGACGTCTGATCTCCGCGAAGACTCTCTCTGCCCCTGCGTGGTGCACATCCTCGTCGTATTTCTTTATGATCAGCTCTGTGACCTTGTGTCGGCTGTTCAAGACTATCGGGTACTTAACGTCATCCGGTAGGTCTGGGGCTCTCCGCAGACGACCACCCACTCTGATGAGATTATGGGCGTCGCTCTCGGGGGCCAGGTGAAGCAGTCTGCTGTCTGATGGGACGGGCTTTGCTCCCTGTAGACAGGCTAGCTCATCGGGGAACGAGTCTCTCTGGGCTCGTTGTAGTAGAAGGAGTTCTGCTTCTTCGTAGTCAGCTGCTGAAATGTCAGTTGTGGGCTGAACCTCTGGGTGGTGCCACAGAAATGTCTTTAGCTGCGCACTCTCTAGGGTGAGGCAATCGTCTAGAACCGGGTCTGTGGGGACGAGTGTGTGTGTCAACCCACAGAACATAGGTTTCTTGTTCTCTGCCTCCTCTTTGCTCGCCTCCCGTGGGGTGGGTGTAGGCCACTCTTCTTCGGGGAGCTTGAGGAACTCTGGCCCGTCACTGTAGAGGTTGGGACGGGTGAGGTCATCCAGGGACATTCCCCGGGTGATGACGTCAGCTGGGTTGTGTTTGGTGTCCACATACCGCCAGCTGGTTACTTCTGTTAACTCTTGAATCTCGGTGACTCTGACTCCCACGAAGACCTTGTATCTGCACGAATCAGACCGGATCCATGTGAGTACGGTCGTGGAGTCTGACCACAAGATTGTTCTTTGCACCGGGATGGTGAGTTCACGTTGGATTAACGTGGCGAGCTGCGCTCCTGCTAGGGCTGCGCAGTGCTCTAGGCGCGGGATAGATTGTTGCTTGCGTGGGGCTATTCTTGAGCGAGCCAGGATGAAAGCAGTATGTATTTCTCCTCCCTCCTCTCGGGCACGCAAGTAAGCCACCGAACCGTAGGCTACTTCGGAGGCGTCGCTGAATACGTGCAGGTCGATCTTGCATGTCTCTGGCCTCACTGTGGGTGGGAAGTAGCTGCGGCGTATATTAACACCTGGGAGTGAGCGGAGTTCCGTCTCCCACTCTCTCCATGTGGATGCAAGGTGTTCGGGTATGGGATCGTCCCAGCCCTGGTCTTTGTCCCATAGCGCTCTTACAATCATCTTTGCCCTGGTGGTGTAAGGTAGAATACATCCCAACGGGTCA
This sequence comes from Notolepis coatsorum, assembly GCF_963971535.1. Taxonomy (NCBI): domain Eukaryota; kingdom Metazoa; phylum Chordata; class Actinopteri; order Aulopiformes; family Paralepididae; genus Notolepis; species Notolepis coatsorum. Next base: position 205,736,762 of record NC_140165.1, read on the forward strand.
TATTGTCTGGCGAGTGTTCTGTATACACTCCGTCTGGTGGTCGGTATTGCCGTCGACCTTCCCTGCTCCTTGGTCAGGGGTTTGTGTCTATAATGGAGCGAGTCTGTTTTGAAGCGCTAGACTAGTCCTAGTGTCATTTCTTGGGCTTCTCCTGGGATGGTCGCCATCCAGGTGTCGCTGCTCGCTACCTTGTCCTCGGGGGAGAGGCTGCGCAGTACTGGGGGGTCGCTGCTGGCCCGCTGCCGGAGATCAAAGCCGTCTTTGATCAGGGAGGCGCGGAGCAGCGCACGACGTCGCCAGTCAATTTTCTTTATGTGTCCCGCTGTGATTAATTTGGTAATCTCAGCGCGGTACACAGCTTCTTGAGCGGGGTCTTTGGCTAGGCGCCGCTCTGTGTTCAATAGATACCGCTCCGTCGCCTCTTTTGTAGCGCGAAAGGTGGGCATTCCCTCTCGCCTCAGGAGTGGAGTTGCGTATCTCATCACTCCGTTGACGTTGACTCTCTTTGTCCCGTGCTCGAGGAGGGCTATAGCGTAGATATCTTCCTTAGAACGAATGTCTTTCTTTTCGTTCTTAAAGGGCATTGTCTCTAGTGTCCATAGCCTCTCGACATGCTGCAGGAGTGTGGTGTCTCCTTCTGTCGCTCTGGAGTGGAGGCAGCTAGTGGCTGCTGTTCGGTTAAGAGACTTGGCGAGGGGGCCTTGTAATGTCCATCCTAGGCGGGTCTCGACTGCTGCAGGGCAACCTCTGGGTCCTGTATGGACCCGGTCTATCGGGACTATGAGGTCTGCATGGTCGGAGCCTATCAGCAGGGTCGGGGTGGCACCGTCTATGAGCGGTATAGGTAGTTGACGCAGGTGCACATATTTCTCCATCAGCTTGGCGATGGGGTAGGTGTACTGCGATAGTCCTATTTCTTGGCTGGTGAAAGCATTAGTAATCCTGTACCGTCTCTCTGGCTGCCCGCTTGCTGCGATAGTGAAGGAGACATTCTCGCCCTTTATCGTCTTTAGATCTCTTCTTATTGTCCGAATCGTCATCTGGTTCTCGCTCCCCCGCAGCCCCAGCTGGGCCGCAGCGGACGCGAGGAGAAGGGTCTTCTCTGACCCGTCATCAAGGACGGCGTAAGTGTCCATGACCTTATCTTGGTAACTCAGTGTTACACGGACCACCTTTAAGAGCACCTGGGCGCCGCTGCTGCTAGCGGGGTCAATGTACATAACACTTGCCTTTGTGCTGTTGGATGGTGCAGGCTTTCTTTTGTTACTGTCGTGTAGGACATCCAGATGGGCTCCGTCACACAGACTACACCTCTTCTTTAGGCGGCACTCGGCTGCCATGTGACTGCGCGCACATCGGTAACAGCGCCTGTTGGACTTTATCCAGTGACTTACTTCTTCAGCGGTCATCTTCTTGAACTGGTCACATTGTGACAACCAGTGTTCCTTCTCGCAGTACGGGCACACCATCTTCCACTTCTCTTTCGTCGAGGGGGTACTGTGGTTCTTGCTGCTCAGTACTGATTCTGATTGGTGCATGACAGTCACCGATCTTCGGCCATCGTTTACTCTCCTAGGTCCCTCTCTGGAGCTTGGCGTGCTCCGCACGAACGTATCCAGCCGTAGGCTGCTGACTTCTCTCGCCAGGAAGTCGGCTAAATCTAGGAGGGATGGCTCGGGACCGTTAGGATCACGGTGGTCTCTTTGCCGCCTGAAGCGCTCCTGTCGGGCGGGCGGCAGCTTCTCTAAAATCCTCTCGACGTTCGAGTTTGCGTATAGTTCGTGCATACCCTTTTCTCGTTGCGCCCCCAGCATCCCTACCAGGGATTGTACTTTTATAGACAGGTCGTCTAGTGAGCGATTGTCTGTTGCTGGGGGTAGGCGGTCAATATGCCTTATCTCCTGTATTACGTAATCACATATACGTCCATATCTCTGGTCCAGCGCTGCTAGAGCCGCGGTGTATGGGGTCGTAGAGGTGGCATAGGCCAGCGCTATGTTGTGCGCTCGGGGCACTTTCAGGTGCTTCAATAATATTGCATACTTGTGGCGTTCATCAGCGACATCCACCATCATTGTCTCTAAGCACATCCGGAGCTCCGTGTACTGTGCTTGATTCTCATGGGTGAAGTCTGGAAACGTCGGTGTGCCAATGTATGACGCCATGGATGGCTGGCACATCGGTGAGCATTGGAAGAGAGGCCTCCTGGGCGAGTCTCTTCTTACGCCTCTCGGTGGGCTGGTACTGGCAGGGTACCATGGCCCGCTGGTCCAGGTGCTATTCCTCGGGACTGGTCGTGCGTCATGCTCACCCGTGAGTCGAGTCGGGGGTCTGTAGCGCAGAGCCGCGGGGGTATAGCCTGGGCTGTACTGGACCTCCTGGTCCTGTGGAGTAATGTGCTGCTGTCGGGCTTGACTCTCCTCTTCTCCCTCTTCTTCTTCTGCCAGGTCACCTAGATCCTGTAGTCGTCTATTTAGCCTCTCCGCGGTGTCCGCCGTTCCTTCCTTGTAGCTGGGTCTCACTTGGACCGGTCGGGGAAGGAGTTCAGAGGGGGGTGTAGACTCTCTCTGGCGGTCGGGCTCAGGGTCGCTTAATCGGTTAGGGGAGGGTGCCCTTGACGTGTGTCTCGACGAGGCCCTGGAACCCCTTGTGGAGGGAGGGGGTGTTGCCCTGGTGATCAGCTGCTCCATTAGCTGCGCTTGTAGTCTGTCGCGCTCGGCTTGTAGTCTGTCGCGCTCGGCTTCGCGCTTGGTGAGATCTGCTTCTCTTTGGGCACCGGCAGCGGCACGCTGGGTGTCGGCCCGGTCTCTTGCCATATTCTCTTCCGTCTGAAGGCGTCTCAGCTCCAGACGTATGTGCTCTTCTTCGCTCCGTTGCTGCGCTTGGAGTTGTTCGCGCTCGCTAAGCGTCTGTGCTTGGAGTCGATCGCGTTCACCCTGAAGTCGATCGCGTTCACCCTGAAGTCGATCGCGTTCGGTAGAGGCTGTCAGGCTGGCGAAGAACGCCTGTGACAGCATCCTCTCCGCCTCGCTGGGGGAAGACGCTTGTAGAGGTGAGCCGCTCCTGGCTGTACTCGTTGGGGAGTCCTGGAGCTCTATCTCCTCGGCGCTCTCCTCATCTTGTTCCGTGCAGAGTTCCACCTCTGGAGGGTTGTCTTCCTCCCGGAGCTCTGGGGGGACTACTTCTTCGGTATTGGCGGGGGGTAAAGTCGTGTCAGTTCCCTCCTGGTCCCCACCGTGAGCTTGGTCAGTTACATTAGAACCCACTAGGGCCTCTGTGGTCGGGGTATCCTGGTTGATAGGGTCGGACATAATTTTACTTTCTACTTTTACTGCGTTTACTGTTTGTAGAAGGCTAGGTAGTTTACTGACAGCGTAATCCTCTAAGTACTGAGGTGGCTGTCGTCTACGTTGCGGGCGTTCTACTTTAGGAGGACCGTTTCGTGGAGTGTTCATCATAGGCCATTTCAATATTAATACCACTATATTAATATTACACTGATTACCCTCCGGCTCGAAGGACCAATTGTAACTGAGGGGTACAATTCCCTGACTGTATTGATAAGTATGGTATCATTAAACCACTACCGCTTTATGTACTTTAATTACTGGCCATACAGTACACGATATCTAAGTATGATGAACACTTTCCCACATATGAAATCAGGTCCACACAAAGGTATAAGTCAAATATTTAATATATAGCAAAAGGTACATATAATAGTTACTTATTACATTTATGATTTGAATTGAATGCTCTTGTAAGGCAAATGAGTACTCGTATGCAAATCAACACTGAATGTCCAATCTCTGGTTACACAGGAAGCAAGTATACAACCTGGCTCTTAGGGAATTATAGCGATGGTCACTTAATGATTATAGCTGGATAATATACTGAAGGGGTCCCGCCGGTTGTAAGCCAGTAGGGGGGGTAGGAGAGCCGTCGGCTGTATCCCGTCTGGTCAACGATTTCTAGGGAGAATTCAGGTACAGAACACAGTGCCCGTAGAATCTTGATCCGCAGATTAATACACTTGGGCTCTCTTGTAGACGATAGCTGTAGCTTTAGGTCCACAACGAAGAAGAAGCGAGGCGACCTCAGTCTGGTCTGAGCGCCGTCTCACCTTGGCTCCTCTCGGGGTAAATCCAACACTCACCGGTGTTGGCGATTATCCGCTCCACAAATCAAAGCACCAAAGCAAATAGATATTCCATGCCGTATAGGGCTCAGCAGTCGTCGGGGTAGGTAATCCAATGTGCAGGTCCACTCGTCCTCGCCTAGAACTCCTCGGATGAAAGCACCACGCGTGGTCTGCCCAACCTGGTTAAGACTCTAGATAACGCGAGGAAGCGATGGGGGTGCTGCTCACTTTAGAACTCTAACCGAACGATGCACCATACATAATGTGCCAAACTCTGGCAATTCAGCTATTCATTCGCACAAGGTCTCACTGCTATTCTAAGGCCAAACAGGCCGTACTACACCGCACGCGGTATCGTGGGGTGAGGCTTCACGTCTTGTTACTTAGTTGGGTAGAAGGGTAAAGGACTAAGAGGAATTCTACATTTCTTGCGCCATATTTATATGCACGGTGGACAAGTAGTGCCGCTCTGCTTTCGGTAGCCGTATTCCTGCGCGGAGCTGAGGCTAGTAAGGGCATGTCTCGTCGGTACCTTTGAACTTGAACGCCAGGGGCTTGTCCCTGGCGCCTGGTCCTTTTGTCCAATAAGAGAATGAACTATTATGGGCTGTAGTAGAATAAAGGGATATTCCGTGTATATGTACAAGGAATATACAAGGGATATCAAACGATATACAAATACTATTAAATATATATCCATAAATAAATATATATATTCGGTTTAATCTGATCCTTCACAACAAATATACAGTACTGTTTAAGAGAAAGAGATAATTAAAAAAATATATATACATTCGAGGGGGAAGAAACTGTACATTGGAGGGGGTTGTGTGGGTGGTGGGTGGGGGTTTGGACATTTAGGCGAGCACAGAAAGACTCAGAAGAAGCTTCTATCCCCAGGCCATCAGGCTGCTAAACGAACAATAAACACTATGCAACAACCATCAAATGCACACAGCACACACACCCACACGCACACACTCACTCAAACAAACAACACACTGCAGCACCCACTCTCCACACTTTAGATCACACAAACACACTTTACACTTTATATTTATTGATAAAGGATTTGCACTACAACTCGTACACCTACTGTGAATTGTACCTAAATTGCACCTCGTCCCATTTCTGCCTTGCACTATATAGTATTGTATATTAGTACACTGCACAGTATTGTATATTGTATGGTAACTACGTCTATTCTGCATCGAACATTGTACATATGTCTAAACTGAACACTGTGAACTCATTTTTTACTTCTAATTTTACTATGTTATTTTATTTCATACTTATCTTGTCTTGCACAGTCTCTGGAGCGTAACAGTAAGAAGCATTTTGTATAAAAGTATTCTGTACTTCTGTATGACAAATATTAAAGAAACTTGAAGAAACTTGAAACTTTACCGGGGCCAGTTTAGAATTGCAGCCAAATAGGTGCTCTTTGAATTGAATAATTATTTATTCTTTTTCTATGTGTACAACATTTACATTTGCATTTAGTCATTTAGCTGACGCTTTCATCCGACTTAGAAGTGTTGCACAACAAGACAACAGGAAGGGTACAACTCTACAAATCAGCTTAGTAACAATGTTCAAGTGTTGAGTGCTACAGTGTAGGTTAGTATATAAGGACAAGTGCATGACAGTAAGGTTAGTTAGGGTTAGAGTTTTTTTTCCATTTCAGATAATGATTGAAGAAGTGCGTCTTTAGTCGACGGCGAAGGATTGCACAGGTTTCGGCTGTCCTAACTGTGGTGGGAACTTGGGAAGTTTGTTCCACCATTGTGGGGCAAGGACGAGAATAGGCGACTTCTCTTTGATGACCCTCCCGGAGTTCGGATAGGAGTAGGTCTGAGGCGGCCAGAAGATGCAGAGCGTAGGGGTCTTGAGGGTGTGTAGTTAGAGACCATTGACCGGAGGTAGGTGGGAGCCGTTCCCTTCGCCGCACAATATGCCAGGTCGAGGGCCTTGATCGGATTTGTGCGGCAATGGGGAGCCAGTGCAGGTCCCTGAGAAGTGGGGTGACATGGGCTGACTTCGGTAGGTTTGAGATCAGGCGGGCCGCTGAGTTCTGAATGAGTTGAAGAGGCTTAGTGGCAGTGGCCGGGAGGCCAGCGAGCAGTGCGTTGCAGTAGTCGAGGCGGGAGATGACTGTTGATTGGACGAAGAGTTGGGTGGCTTCTTTTGTCAGGAAGGGGCGGGTCCGAGGCGGTTAGGTGGCCGAGCGGAGATTGCGTTCGTCACCAACCCCGGAGCTGTGAGCTGGATTCGCCTGTTCGAATCCAGCTCACAGCTCTGGGGTTGTCACCAGCTTGGCTGGCCGTCCACACTAATACAATTGGCTGTATTAGAGGGTGGGAGAAGCTGGCGGGGTGGGTCCGGGTCGTTGTAAACAGCGACTCCTACAGTTCGGTCGGGGCGCCTGCTAAGCGCGGATAGGACTTGAGGGGGATAGTGTGATCCTCCCACACGCTACGCCCTCTCAATGAGAATCCGCGCTGCCAGGTGAAAAGAAGCGGTGATTGGCTGGACATGTGTCGGAGGAAGCACGTGGTAGCTTCCACTCTCCCAGATGATCTGACTGTGGGGGGTAAGTGCGCAGCGACCAGGAAGGGACTGGGAATTGGCATACGACTAACATTGGGATGGGAGAAAATCGGAGGAAAAATGGAGGGGGAAAAAGATCAAAAAAAAAATAAAAAAAAAGGAAGGGGCGGGTCCTCCTGACGTTGCTCAGGAGGAATCTGCAGGTTCTGGTTGTCGCTGCGATGTGAGTGGAGAAGTTCAACTGGTCGTCAAGGACAACACCAAGGTTCAGACAGGGTCCCTCTCCATGACACTTGGTAGGAGCGGTCATTTAGGTATGATGTCATTGAAAGAATAGTGAGTCCTACAAGTGAGGAGTCACATTCATGTTGCACGTGGTTTCAGGGGATATAGACCATACTGCATTATCCCTTAGTAGTCATTTATTATCTTTCCATTTCCTATTCTTTCAATTTCTCTAAACCTAAACCTCTAAACCTTCATCTCAATCCAGGGTTTTATGACCGCATATCGCTAAATCTGGGGTAGCTATATATACATGCATACATTGAGGAGTTTGACTTGTCGAGACCCCTGTAGCGTATACCATTACCTACTATATTATTTATTTAACTTGCATTACCACCTTCGCTATTATAAAAACTACAGCAATATATATTATTTTCACCCCTGCAACTAGCATACTTTGTATAACATACAGTAAACATACTATGTTTAAGTATATTCTGTACAGCTGTTTTTTTCTTCTTTTTTTGTACCACTGCATTTGCACAATATAACTATAATAATAATTTAGGACCTGCTCAGAGGTCATTAATCGGCACACATGCGATGCATGCATGCAATTCGTATCTGCGATTAACCCATCCCGTCGTCCTTCCCCCCCCCAAGGGCAGCCGGGAGCAGACAGGCGTCAACGTGAGCTGCGCCAGGGGACCAATCCAAGTGCTCCTGTCCGTCTTCGTCAAGGACGCCACAGCGTTAGCGATCTATTGTTGTGCATGTTTTTTCATTGGGTTTATCTTATCGGGGGGAAACCCTTGCGAGCACGGGGAGAACATGCAAACTCCACACAGAAAGGCCTGGGAGATACCCCACCTGGGTAACTGGCATCATGGAAACCTGGTCCCCAAGCGGGAATCGAACCCTGGACCTTCTTGCTGTGAGGCGACAGTGTTAACCACTACACCACCTTGCCGCTATAGTATAGTAGTATAAAATAATAAAAAATGTATATAATTCAAATTGTGCTGATGTGGTTATTGTGGTTGTTGTATTTGTGCAAGCAAGTACCAAGCCAAATTCCTACAGCCATCTGATTCTGAAATAGAATTTTGGAAATAGCTTGGCCCATCATGAAGCAGGGTTATAAACATTGCATGTAAACAAACCACACCCCAAAATACAATACAATAGCAGCTGGTAAAACTTTGGTGATTTATGGAATGACCGTTGTTATGTGTCCAAAGCCCGAAATAAAAAATAACTGAACTGAACTGAACTGAACACCCAAAAATACAAGAACAACCTACAAAAAAGCACATGCTGTTATATTTCGTTATAGCTTACGCTCTGCTCTATTGGAACTATCCCTTTAATCATATTATTTTTTTGTATTTTATTTTTTTATTATATTTTAAACAAACACATAAACAAACATGACAACACACGATTAGATATACAAGCATTGTTAACAGTGCACATCAAATTAAATCACAGTTTAAATAAATGTCTTATACAAGATATGCCCCTAATACCTGCTATCTATTCCCCTACACACATATGCTCTTGCTCGCACCCCCCACCCTGGACCCCCCAATGGATAATCCATCCATTCTCATTCGCTCTTAACCAGACACTACCATTATATGCTAGCTTTTATTTTCTCCACCACTTCTAACCACATTGTCAATTTGGATTCATTGAGACCCAAAATTCTTGCTGTAGATATTTCTAGATAAATCACATCGAGATATGATCCAGACCTTTCGGCAATTTTTTTCCGGTTGAATCCATCGTGATGCTATCAGTTTTTTAGCCACTGTAATACCAATCTCTTTAGCTGTGGATGTACTGCATACCCAAAAACATCATTCAGCAGTAATACAGAGGGGTGTACAGGTATATTCAGAGTTAAGAGATTTGATAATTGCTGGGTCACTTCTTTCCAGAATATCTTAACTGGTGGGCAGTCCCCATGTGCATAAATGTCCCCTCGTCCCCATTTGTACATAAGGAGCATTTGGAGTCTTGTTTAAGACCCATTCTGTTCAGTCTTATAGGAGTCAAGTATGTCCTATGGATATAGTTAAGATTGATTTGTTGATGGTCTGGGTTCCTTGATGCAAGTCGAACATTTGCCCAGGCTTCTTGCCACTCAAAATCTATTTCCAGGTCTGGTACTGTATATCCCTCCTCCAAATTTAATCATATTCTATCATGAAAACTTTCACCACGTGTACGCACCTGCCCACATGCCTGACCACTCCCACATCCGCTCCTATATAAGCGGGGTCATGGCCATACTATCAGGTCCTTCCCTACTTTCACCACCGTGAATTCTGTGTATAGCACCGCTTCAAGTTTAGTGCTTAACACATTGACGGCCACTGGGATTAGACGGCCCCCACTCTATAAGGCCAGCTTCTCATAACAAGGTTTAACTGTGCGTGGGGTTGTTTGTAGAGCTAAATCTATATTTTAAATTATTGCTATGTGTCCATTATCATTGTCAATTGACAGTATAAACCTTCCCTTCAATATGCCATAAAGAAATAATTTTTTCATCAATACGTTGATGATAATAAAACCCCGGATACCACAATGTTCTAGGCTAATTCCTGCAAAGCTAGTTACAGGCTATTAAGCTAATAACGTTAAATCGGGCTTAACATTACCTGTCTATATAACGTTGAGGAACAAATTATAAAGTGTGTGAGTGTGTATTGTTGTACATAATCACATCAGCTCTGGAAACTAGAGTGATTAATTCGGTTTGAGAAAGAAGTGCAGCTAACTATTTAGCTACTGTCTGTAACTGCAATGCATTTTCTGCTTTGCAGTCCAATGTTCACCAAAACACACACTCACACACTTTATAATTAGTTCCTCAACGTTATATAAACAGGTAATGTTTTGTAAACTAACGTTACGTTTAGAATGGAATGAATACATCAAGTATGCGTCGGCAAAGATCGTTAGCTCAAAGCTAATCCGGCCCGTTTTCATCAACTTCCTGTCTTTTAGAAATGAAAATCATTACCAAAACGTTCGGAAAAACCTCACGGGAGCATTATAGACTATCATACAAATGTACAAATGCTATAAGGTGGCAAGAAATGCACTATAAACACTACTTTGCGGCGTGGTTTCTTGCGCTAGCTTCTGTTAGCCAGCATTAGCCTTAATTAGCGTAAGCAAGTAAACTAACAGTAAACGTTTTTACATGAAATACAGCCCAAAAACCCTGATGACAAACGTTTGCTTATTAAATACATTCTATAATATAATAATACAAATGTTTCATTACCTCTCTGTGACGACAAATTTGTTTAAATAACAGGAGAAAAGTTGCTAAAAACAATGTATTTGGATGGCACCGGAAGAACCATTCTCAACCCGGAAGACCTACCGGAAATGCCTACTTCACGTTGTGCAAGTGGAGAATACGCCTTAGTTGCGTCTAGACTGCTGGAAATTCAAAAGAAGAAGAAGAATTACTGGTCCTTTGCCAGTTGCCACCAGGAAGAGCAGAGCACCGACCGGAACACCAAACAAACATGTAAGACAAAGAAACAGCATGAGCAAATACAAACTAATGATAAATGAACAATTATGATAAACAATGTAAACTAAGTGTGCACTAACTTAGGACCTTGTAATATATCATAATGCAAATAAAAATGTAAGTATGGTATATGAAACAATAATAATGTGTGGTGTCATTATTTGATTTGTGTATGGGTATTATGGATGTTAACAATGCATAAGGACAAAATGAAAAGAAAGGGAGTGTAGTGAGGGAGTGTAGTGGTTACCGACATTAGTGCTGTGCGGCAAGTGTAAACAACAAGTCACCATCTCTAAAATAACTATTTAATCATTTAAAGAATATTCAGTAGTAAATTGTACTTTCATCCCAGCAATCCCAGCAACACTGTCACAGTAACTATTTTCAAATGGTGGAATGAAACATAAAAAAACACATCAGAGTCCTGTCCTGATCACTTTTTTTTTATAGAATACAAACCACAAGAGGGCAGAAGAGAGTAGGACTGGAATCTTGACTAAACTCATAGGGTTTGGCTGTTTTGGCAGGATTAGATTAGATTCAAATGTATTGTCATTATACAGCACAAGTACTGTACAACGAAATAAGTTTGTCATTCAACCAAAGTGCAAATGTAACAGTAAAGTGCAATAGTAATAGACAATGTGCAGATGATTTAAACTGGGTGTCGTTATGGGGGTGTCTAGAGAACCCAAAATCAGAACACAGGCACAAGAGAATGAGGCGGTTTAGAAGGTTTAATGAAACCAGGAAAGGACAAGGGGCTGGTGATGAAGAGCAGGGAGTGGGGGAGAGACAGACGGACAAAGGGGGTAGGTGAGTTCCAGGGGGTGCAGGCTGGTGAGGTCCGTGGGTGAGTGCAGGCCGGAGGGTTGAGGTCCTGCACATCGGCGAACAGGGGCTAGAATGACGTAGGCTACAGAGCTCACAAAACACACTATAAATAAATATAGTATAGAGGTCCAGATATGAGTCCTAATACCACGAGTGGCGAAAACAACAGTCGGACCAGGAGTGGCAGGGGTGCACTCCTCTTATCCAGGCTCTGTGATGACGTGAGGGTTCTCAGGTGTGTAGGCCGGCCCAGGTAGGCAGAGTGATGGTGAGGCAGGAACAGGAAGAGACCCATATATGGCCGTGGAGACCTGCTGACAGACAGGGGAGAGAAAGGCCCTGGCTGTGGATTTTAACAGGTATAAAATATCTAAATTAGTGCTACTGAGTATAGTACTAATCAGATGTATGCACAGAGTTGTAGTATTAATATGTACAGTGATACAGGTATAAAGACACTATGGTAGTATGGTATGGCAGCGTAACTAGTAGAGTAGGTAAGGGATATGTACATATATATATAGTATCTACAGATATGCAAAAAGTATTATATACAGGTATGTACAGACAGATGTGGATAGATACGGTAAGAATAAATGTATTTACGGTATATACAGCATTATTGTACATTCTGTCTGTGGGTAGACTATAGTATGAGGTAGATAGTTATGATTATTATGATTACTATGATTACAGTGTAGGGCAGTTGTAGACAGTGAAAGCAGTAGGTAGTGTTGGATTCTCATGTTATCAGCCAGTAATCTCTCTGTTGTTCCGTGAAGTCTGCGTTGTGTTTGTTATCTCTTACTCATCTTACTGGCTGTCACACTCTATCTCCCCAGTTAATACATCCGTAATCAGAAGAATCGACACACTGGAAACGTGATCTCTTTCCTTAGTTCGTGATGTTTATTCCATAAACATAGACACAACCTTATTCCACTGTCTGCGTGTCTGGTTAGTCTGCTAGTCTGACTCAACCCGGAAGAACCCCCCAGCTATAAAGTGTATTTCCCTAGCAATGGCCGTTAGCCATGGCAACGATGCAACGCGTCTACGTGATTGATTGATTGATTGAAAACTTTATTAACAGATTGCAGAATGGGTACAATACAGTACAACTCAATACACACAATTGTTAAGGGGATGCAGACCAGAGAAAGACTTTCGTCTTGTTTACATCAGGGTCCCCCATTTTAAATTCATAGTGACATTTATGACATACACAAAATACATGACATCATGACATTTATGGCATAGAGACATACATGACATACAGGTATATAGTACTGTTACATTTGTGACATATACGATATGCAAATATACAGTACTGTTACCCATAGATCCTGACAGAGAGTATATACACATGATGGGGAGGAGACTACTAGGAGGGGGTGGGTGGGTGGGAGAGAAATATACATACGGTGGGGAGAGAATATATACATACGGTGGGGAGGAGACTGTACATTAGGAGGGGGTGGGTGGGTGGGAGAGAAATATACATACGGTGGGGAGAGAATATACATACAGTGGGGAGGAGACTGTCTATTAGGTGGGGGTGGGGGGGTTTGGACATTTACGGTGGCCAGTTTCGAATTGCAGCCTCCCGTAGGTGCTCTTTAAGAGCGGTTTTGAATGTGGGTAGGGATTCACATTCCTTTACAGCTTTGGGTAGGGCGTTCCACATTGATGTAGCATAATTGCATCATTTGCATAAATTAGGAACAGTAGCGGTCCTAGTATGCTTCCTTGTGGAACACCACAGCTCACTGTGAGGGGGGGGGGGATAGAGTACCGTTTACCTCCACCATCTGCTCTCTCCCCTCAAGGTAGGATTGCATCCAGCTCACTGATAAACTATCAAAACCAATTGCTTTTAGCTTGTCAATCAGAATGGAGCCTTAGAGCACCACAATCCGTCGAGGCTTTTAAAAGGGGCCTAAAAACATTTCTTTTTAACAAGGCTTTTGCCTGAATTTTCTTTTACTTTTATTTTTACTTCTATTCATTTTATTATTATTTTTATTTTACTCTTATGTTCTTCCATTTCACTGGTTGTTAGTCTTTTTAATTGTTTTTATTCATTTTAAATTGTTTTATTCATTTAACTTTTTGTCTATATCTCCTGTAGCACTCTGAGATTCTCACGAATATAAAGTGCGGTACAAATTGAATCCATTATTATTATTATTGTGTCGTAGGCCTTTTGTAGGTCCAGCATGACCATGCCGCAGTATTTGCCCGCGTCCACCTCTTGTTTGATGTGGTCGTTCAAATAGAGAAGGCATGTGTCAGTGGAGTGGGATGTTCTGAAGCCAGATTGGAATTTGTAGATTAGATTTTTTTCCGCTAGGTACTTTTCGACCTGTTCGTAGACATATTTTTCCATGACTTTCGAGATGGAGGTAAGAGTAGTGCCATGTAGTACCCTGTAGTGCCATGTAGTACCCTGTAGTGCCATGTAGTACCATGTAGTACCCTGTAGTACCCTGTAGTGCCATGTAGTACCCTGTAGTGCCATGTATGTAGTACCATGTAGTGCCATGTAGTACCATGTAGTACCCTGTAGTGCCATGTAGTGCCATGTAGGACCCTGTAGTGCCATGTAGTACCCTGTAGTGCCATGTAGTACCATGTAGTACCCTGTAGTGCCATGCAGTACCATGTAGTACCCTGTAGGATTCCCAACCTTTTTTCCCCCAGGGACCCCCAAACATCTCTGATGAAATTCCTGGACCCCCCTCCTAATAAAATACCATAAAATACTTATTTTTTTGTCATTTTAATACTTTTTTTTGTCATTTTAATAACAAACTGCTTATACACAGGCATATGCATCATAATTAGACCCACTATGCTTCTTTGACTTGTGCCTTCAATCAACAAATCTCATCTTGCACCATATGTATTTCAAAATGTTGGCCAATATTCAAATCCTGTATTCATCCTCTCAAATCAGGCCCTAATGGTGAACGGTTTGCATTTATGTTGAATGAAGTAAGAATCCACTGCAGTAAAAATATCCTCACCTCGAGTGGTGGTAGTAAGGTTGACTGACATGAGAATGTCCTGCTTCAGATCCTCATTTTCGATATACTGCACATAAACGATGAGCACAGCCTCGTCTGCGACAGTTGTAGTTTCATCAAGTTATATGGCAAATGGACCCTTTCTAAGCTTTTCTGACAGCTGCTGCTCGCAATCACTTGACATCTTATCAATTCGGTCTTTCACTACATTGTTCGAGAGTGGTACTGATTTTAGTTTATCCGCCACCTGTGGGCCGCACAGTTTCTAAACCATTTTGATGCAGGCTGGTTTGATGAGCTGCGCGCCAATATTGTGCGGTTTCTTTGCTTTTGCAATTAAAAGCGAACACTCAAAGGAGGCTTCGGTAGCCTTCTGTAAATCACTGCCACCCCTGCTCCACGCTACTCTAACATCAACGGGCTTGTTCGCCTTGAGAGACTGTTCTTTCCTCCGAAAAAAGTCCGGATCCTTCCCAACGGTTTCTGGGTGCTTAGACGCCTGATGTCTCTTCAGCTTGCTGGGCTTCAGGCTCGAGTTTGCCAACTTTTCTCCACAAATCACACACTCAGGTCGTTTGTCTGGTCCCTCAGTGAAGCCCATGGTGATGTAATTTTCGCGATTGCTGTAGGTCCTAACTTTTTTTGCAGATGAGCTGCCGTCATCTCCTTTTCGCTTGTCACACATTTTCGCCTCTGGCGGCTGACTGCAGACGAGCCGAGAAAGTTAACTAGCGTGCTAGGCTAGCTACAGAAAGTGATACAGTCAACTGATTCGTGTTTTAGCGGCTACCCGGTAGCCTATTGTTAACGTTCAAAAATCATGTCTAGATGTTTATTTATTTATCTTTAGTTTTTATTGTAGTGGAGAGACTATTCATGCTTCTGATGATACAAATATGCTAATTAAATATTTCTCTGAAAGAAAAAAAAAAGAAAAGAAAAAAAGAAAAAGAAAAAAAGACCTCAAATCATCTGTGGTCTGGCGGACCCCCTGCGCCCCCTGGCGGACCCCAGGTTGGGAATCACTGCGAGTGCCATGTAGTACCATGTAGTACCCTGTAGTGCCATGTAGTACCATGTAGTACCATGTAGTACCCTGTAGTACCCATGTAGTACCCTGTAGTGCCATGTAGTACCATGTAATACCTGTAGTGCCATGTAGTACCCTGTAGTGCCATGTAGTACCATGTAGTACCCTGTAGTGCCATGTAGTACCCTGTAGTGCCATGTAGTACCATGTAATACCTGTAGTGCCATGTAGTACCCTGTAGTGCCATGTAGTACCATGTAATACCTGTAGTGCCATGTAGTACCCTGTAGTGCCATGTAGTGCCATGTAATACCTGTAGTGCCATGTAGTACCCTGTAGTGCCATGTAGTGCCATGTAGTACCCTGTAGTGCCATATACCATGTAGTACCCTGTAGTGCCATGTAGTACCCTGTAGTGCCATGTAGTACCATATTTGATTTGATTTGATTTGATTGTATTAGGGATCCCCATTAGCTGGTGCGATAGCAACCAGCTAGTCTTCCTGGGGTCCACACACAAAAAAACATACAAAAACAATCACTATTGCAAAAAACTAAATTATTAAAAGTCAGTACACACAATGCATAATGAACCTACTGTAACAATTAATATAGCTAAAATTACATTAGTGTAAAACAAAAACAAAAAATTACTTTACAGTGTTAAAAACAATTTAAAAACTATTTAAGATTCTTTTTAAAAGTGAATCTACTGTAAATGCAGCAGAGGTTCCGAGGCAGGCCATTCCACAGAGTTAATGCTCTAAAAATAAAAGATCTCCCCAAAGCGCTGGTTCTAGGACCTGGCAATTCAAGCTGCCCACTACTGGAACCTCTAGTGTAATGCTCGTGCACAGTATTACTAAAAACAATCTGATTATGTATAAAAACAGGAGTTTTACTGCTTATGACCAACTTGAACAGCACAAGTATATTAAAAGACAATCTATTTTCAACGTTAAGCCAAGAGAGGCGGGCATGCATACGGCTCACATTAGACCTTAGTGAGCAGCCCAGTACCAACCGTGCTGCCCTGTTCTGGACCACCTGGAGCTTCCTGAGGTCACCACTGGCAGCAGATGACCACATCGCAGAGCAATAGTCAAGATGACATAAAACTAAACTTTGCACTATCAGACATAAAAGGGGACGGGCAACAAAAGAAGCACATTTCCTGGAAATACCAATTGCTCTTCCCATTTTTAAAACAATATAATTAATATGCTGAGACCAAGACAGAGTGCAATCCAGCATCACTCCAAGGAGTTTAGTACTTTCAACTTGTTGAACTGTTGAATTACACAAGTTTAAATGAAGCTTTGGATTTGTAGATAACCTGTGCCTTGTTCCCAGCACAATACATTTAGTCTTGGAGATATTAAGGACAAGTCTATTACATACTACCCAGTCATGCACAACTTTAAGTTCTCTACTCAAAACTTCATTAAGTACATTGCATGATGGTGCAGCGTAATACAATGTTGTATATAGTACCCTGTAGTGCCATGTAGTACCATGTAGTACCCTGTAGTACCATGTAGTACCCTGTAGTGCCATGTAGTACCATGTAGTACCCTGTAGTACCATGTAGTGCCATGTAGTACCCTGTAGTACCATGTAGTGCCATGTAGTGCCATGTAGTACCATGTAGTGCCATGTAGTGCCATGTAGTGCCATGTAGTGCCATGTAGTACCATGTAGTACCATGTAGTACCCTGTAGTACCATGTAGTACCCTGTAGTACCATGTAGTACCCTGTAGTACCATGTAGTACCCTGTAGTGCCATGTAGTGCCCTGTAGTGCCATGTAGTGCCATGTAGTGCCATGTAGTACCATGTAGTACCATGTAGTACCATGTAGTACCCTGTAGTACCATGTAGTACCCTGTAGTGCCATGTAGTACCCTGTAGTGCCATGTAGTGCCATGTAGTACCATGTAGTACCATGTAGTGCCATGTAGTACCCTGTAGTGCCATGTAGTGCCATGTAGTGCCATGTAGTACCCTGTAGTGCCATGTAGTACCATGTAGTACCCTGTAGTGCCATGTAGTACCCTGTAGTGCCATGTAGTACCCTGTAGTGCCATGTAGTGCCATGTAGTACCATGTAGTACCATGTAGTACCATGTAGTACCATGTAGTACCATGTAGTACCATGTAGTGCCATGTAGTACCATGTAGTACCATGTAGTACCATGTAGTACCATGTAGTACCATGTAGTACCATGTAGTACCATGTAGTACCCTGTAGTGCCATGTAGTACCCTGTAGTGCCATGTAGTACCCTGTAGTGCCATGTAGTACCATGTAGTACCATGTAGTACCCTGTAGTGCCATGTAGTACCATGTAGTACCATGTAGTACCCTGTAGTGCCATGTAGTACCCTGTAGTGCCATGTAGTACCCTGTAGTGCCATGTAGTGCCATGTAGTACCATGTAGTACCATGTAGTGCCATGTAGTACCCTGTAGTGCCATGTAGTGCCATGTAGTGCCATGTAGTACCCTGTAGTGCCATGTAGTACCATGTAGTACCATGTAGTACCCTGTAGTACCATGTAGTACCCTGTAGTGCCATGTAGTACCCTGTAGTGCCATGTAGTACCCTGTAGTGCCATGTAGTGCCATGTAGTATCCTGTAGTGCCATGTAGTGCCATGTAGTACCATGTAGTATCCTGTAGTGCCATGTAGTGCCATGTAGTGCCATGTAGTACCATGTAGTACCCTGTAGTACCCTGTAGTACCCATGTAGTACCCTGTAGTACCATGTAGTACCCTGTAGTACCCTGTAGTGCCATGTAGTGCCATGTAGTGCCATGTAGTACCATGTAGTACCCTGTAGTACCATGTAGTACCCTGTAGTACCCTGTAGTACCCATGTAGTACCCTGTAGTACCATGTAGTACCCTGTAGTACCCTGTAGTGCCATGTAGTGCCATGTAGTGCCATGTAGTACCCTGTAGTACCCATGTAGTACCCTGTAGTACCATGTAGTACCCTGTAGTACCCTGTAGTGCCATGTAGTGCCATGTAGTACCATGTAGTACCCTGTAGTACCCATGTAGTACCCTGTAGTACCCTGTAGTACCCATGTAGTACCCTGTAGTACCCTGTAGTACCATGTAGTACCCTGTAATGCCATGTAGTACCATGTAGTGCCATGTAGTACCATGTAGTACCCTGTAGTGCCATGTAGTGCCATGTAGTGCCATGTAGTACCGTGTAGTACCCTGTAGTACCCTGTAGTGCCATGTAGTGCCATGTAGTGCCATGTAGTACCCTGTAGTGCCATGTAGTACCATGTAGTGCCATGTAGTGCCATGTAGTGCCATGTAGTACCATGTAGTACCATGTAGTGCCATGTTGTACCATGTAGTACCATGTAGTACCCTGTAGTACCCTGTAGTACCCATGTAGTACCCTGTAGTACCATGTAGTACCATGTAGTACCCTGTAGTGCCATGTAGTGCCATGTAGTGCCATGTAGTACCATGTAGTGCACTACATGGGAATTAGGAATAAGTTTAATGATTAACGCCCAATGTGACATATATGTAACATTTCAGATCGTTGCCATTAGGGGGCGTTATTTTGAAAATTAATTCAGAAATGTGTTTTTTGTAGTCTATTTAGTCAGTCTTACGTCCCTCATAATTTTCCTTGAAGTAGAAATGGGTGTGGGTTCTAATGTTCTAATTATTATTATTATTATTAGAAGGATTGTGGTAGACTTCTTGTTGCCAGCTGCACGCTAATATAATTAACAAATTTCACATTTACTGTGAGGAGAAGCCATAGGTTATGCAGGAAGTGGAGGGTGGAACCTATTCGTTCAGGTGATGTGCCAGGTCCCCCTAAGGTGACGGTTTCCGCCCTCTCTCCAGAAATTAGAGAAATTAGTATATGATTGAAATTAGTATATGATTTAAGTGAATATTTTGGTGATGAACCAAAAGTGATAACCGGAGGCACTGAGTTAGACTAACAAATGTAAATAATGTAAATATACTGTATGCTTGATAAGTGATGTTTTGCTCAGAGTTTGGACCGGAACGTGAACAGGTTGTGTCTTCATTCCATGTGACCATTACTATGTGTTTCAGGAGGGAATGATGACATCGACCGCACATGATTTGTGAAGGTACCCGACAGCTTTGGGACCCGTAACACAGACATTGTGGAACGTTTTTGGCAAAAACTGATTCTCCAGAATCTCTGGTGGGATGGCTATTGACCTGTAGTGAGATGGCTGTGGGATCATTGGCTTTAAATAGCTGTGATTTGAGAGGCCTTCCATTGTGAAGGAAAGGTATGTTGAGATATGCATTCATGATTAATAAAGTGATGAAGTATTTAGGAAATGTAAGTGTGTTTTGATGAGGTTTGTGTTTTAAATCATGTCAGATTATTTAGAACTTTTGAGTGTATTACCCCAATGAGGGAGTCTTGTGTTACTTGAGAAAAAGAGAAAACTTTGGATTCAGGTACGTGAGATGGCCTGCTGTGTATTGTGGATGGATCAAAGTAAGCCGTGAGTTTTTGAACGGAAGATGTAAAGTATTAATTGAAAGTACTTGAAAAGTTTATTTGCAAAAACCAATAAACACCATAATTGAAAAAAATGTACTAACTGTCATGAGTTACTGTTAAAGGGGGACCCTGATGTAAACAAGACAAACGTCTTTCTCTGGTCTGCATCCCCTTAACAATTGTGTGTATTGAGCCGTACTGTATTGTACCCATTCTGCAATCTGTTAAATAAAGTTTTCATTCATTCATTAATTCATTAATTCATTCATTAATTAATTCATTCATTCATTCATTCATTCAAAGGTGGGCCATGCATTATAAATGGCCTTTTCCAGTGTTTAGCATTGTATCCTAGCAATTGGGGATTATATCAATGTGGTCTGTGTCGTTAATTATCATATTGACTCATCAGTCTAGTCTTGAGTTCACGAGATCTTCCCTCACACAACTAAGCTGTTCTGATTTGATGGTATTGCTGACGTGAATAAGGTACTGATTTGCAGTAATGCCCCTCTATGGTTGTAGCGCATAGTGTAACCCGACACTTCCTCAAACGGGTTTTGACAGAGGCAGAGAACGAGCGAGCGAGAGAGAGGGAGAGAGAGAGATAGAGAGGGAGAGAGAGAGTGACCGGCGGGACCGTGCAGAAGTGTGTGTAAATGTGTGTGCGCCATCTCTCTCCCTCGTCGGAGCATTTACACACAAACTTGACTGTGTGTGTCGGGGACGCATGACGCATCTCTCCTCTCTCTCTCTCCCTCATCGGAGCATTTACACACAAACTTGACTGCGTGTGTGTCGGAGACACATCTCTCCTCTCTCTCTCTCTCTCTCTCTCTCTCTCTCTCTCTCTCTCTCTCTCTCTCTCTCTCTCGCTCTCTCTCGTTCTCTCTCTCGCTCTCTCTCGTATGTATCACGCTGTGTGGGTGACTGTCACTGAAAGCGCTTATGGGCGGAGCCCATCCAATAACAGCCTGAAATCCTGAGGCTGAAAAATTATGCTTTTGAGTACTTCATTAGAAATATAAAACAATGGCGGTCAGGTGGCGTAGTGGAGATTGCGCTCATCACCAATGCAAGAGGCTGCGGTCTCGACTCCCGGAGTCAGCATTGCCTTGGCTTGGGCTGATCGCTATACTAACTCGTTTGGCTGGGTTAGGGGGAGGGAAGCCGTGGGTGGGAAACTGGCGTTGTGGACAGCGACGCCTACAGGTCAGGTCTGGGCGCTTGCTTAGTGGAGGCAGGACTTGAGGAATGCAGCGTGACCTCCCACGCGTTACACTTCACCAATGAGAGCCCTTGCTGCCAGGTGAGAAGATAGCCACTGGCTGTCGCCACACGTGTCGGAGGAAGCGTGCGGATACTTCAGGGTTCCCTAGTACCGACCAGTAGGAGAACATGCGCACAACAACCAGGTAGGGGAGGGGGGGGGGAATTGGCACAACGACTAAATTGGGACGGGGAGAAAACAGAGAAAAAATTGGAGAAAGAGAGATACAAAAAAATATATATATATGTAGACACCTGAATATGTCTAACAATAATTCAATGTGTCTAACCTAATTCCTTGTACCCTACTGTGTTCAGGATAACGTTGTGTAAACTCCCCTATCTAACATTGACATTTAATAGTGGAGCATGCACTAGACTGCCGCCAGGGGGAGCTGGTGTGACGTTGGGCAGGAGAGACGAGAGAAGAAGAAGGGCTGGCTGAAGGCAGAACTCAGACAGCGGAACAGCCTCTTCATCGTTCCGACACAGAAGCAAGCGGGCGCGTAGAGCGGAGCTCTAGACACTAAAGGACACGCGAGAAATGACCCCCGTCACGGGGCGGGTTAGTAATGTCGTATGCGATAGCTTAGCTTCCAGTTAATGCTAAAGAGACATTGTGAACAAAGAAGCAGACGTGTTACTGCCGAAGAGTGTGGTAGATATTGCACACGTTGCGTTTCAGTTAAAGTATAGGCGGCAGGACAGGGGATCGTCTCGATCCACAGTTTAGCTTCAGTTAGGCCTAGCACCACAGTTTAGCCCGCGTGTCGCAGCAGCGGACTCCTAAACGGACGTCACCGGACTACACCCACCTCCAGCCGTCGCCTGCCTAACGTCAACCCAGCCCGCCCCTGCCTGTCACAGGTGACCAGCACGGGACCGTTCAACGGCCATCTCGCAACACGGACGTTCGTAGCGGGAGCAGGCCCGCCCTTGGTTAAGTACACACGAGCCAGTTACAGTGAGCACTCCGAGTGCTGGAGCCTGGGGTAAACATTCTCTTCGTGCGGCGCGTGCCCTTTCAGAGGCGAAGAGAATCAGTACTTTGAACTGGCCCGTGTACCATTGATTAGGGGGCGCCCCGACGTTTGTTATTTTGGGGACTGCCGGCTTAGACAGGCTTTTTGTTTCAACTGTGGGCCCACTGTATTTTCTGGTTAAATGTGTTGTGTGAGCGGGAAGAGCTTTATTCATTGTGTTGCGTAAGCGGGAAGAGCTTTAATCATTGTGCCTCGTGTAAGTGGGAAGAGCTTTAATCATTGTGCCTCGTGTAAGTGGGAAGAGCTTTAATCATTGTGTTTTGTAAGCGGGAAGAGCTTTAGTCATTGTGCCTTCTGTTGACAAGAGGATAGCAGCTTCAGTAAAGAGAACTAAATGGGATCACTGTGTGCGTGTCTGTTAATGTGTTGTCTTGTTTAACCCCTTCTTTTCGGGTAAGGTATATTATTGTTTAACCCCTTCTTACCCACGGCCTATACCTCATTGGGACAGGTCTCTGCTCATCAGCAAGGAAAGGTACTGCTTTGGGGAGAAAGTATATCATCTATCACTACTGCCACCGGGTGTGGGAGGGTGCGGGAAGTATTAGGAGAAGTGTGGGTGTGTGGGGAATTACTGTGAGTCGCCCTGGAGGGCAAGAAGGACCAGCGCACCACCCCTAGGTTAGTAAATCCTAGGCCCCATCCACTCCCTCTGCTAAAAGCTCCACTCTAATAATAATAATAATAATAATAACTTTATTTGTATAGTACTTTTCATACAGAGGTTGCAGTTCAAAGTGCTTCACAACAGTAAAAAATACAGGCATAAGCGAGCATAAAAAGATAGACAGGTAGAATCACAGTGTTTCACATTAGGATCTAGCATCCCAATAGGCTCTCCGCTTACAGTTTTCAGTAACACAAATAGTAAAAATAGTTTAAAATGATTCAGTTTAAAAATAGTCAAAAAATTATGAAATAGAACGGACATAAAAAATACAGGCATGAGCGAGCATAGCAAGATATGGCAAATCACAGTGTTTCACATTAGGATCTAGCATCCTAATAGGCTCTCTATTCAGTAATACTCCTGTAATTCCCAACATACTTCACAGTACATATTGCTGTAACTTTAGTGATATTAGATCACAGGGACACGAACCCACACTGTAACTTCAGTGATACTAGATCACAGGTGTAATATTCATGCTTTGAATATATCATTTACGACAGGCGCGCCAGGCGCACCTTCCTATTATGTATACCTGACAAGGGGTCCTGACAGTCAGTTGGCTGCCAGCCGTGGATGGAGTTACACTCATGCTTAACGAATGCTTACCTTTGAATAAATATCTAAATGCAATCTCCTCGTCCTGAAGATTATTCTATATAAATCGAATACGACATGGTGTCAGAAGTGGGATGAACATGGATATCAACGGAGTCCCGTCGCCACGGATGAATTGGGATTCTCTGGACTTACCGGGAGAATGGAAGAAGTTCAGGCAGCATGCAGAGCTAATGTTTTCGGGCCCACTCAAGAAGAAAGGAGAGGACGAGAAATGTAGCTACCTGCTACTGTGGAGCGGAGAAAGAGGGAGAGACATTCACAACACATGGACTCTCAGTGCAGATGAAGCAAAGGTATTGAAGAGCTACTATGACAATTTCAAAGCATATGTACTTCCAAGGAGGAACACGATTTTCGCTAGGTACAAATTCCATGAGAAAACCCAGCAACCTAGCGAGTCATTTGAACAATTTGTCACTGCATTGAAACTACTTGTGAAGGACTGTGCATATGTGAACAATGATGAGATGGTTAGAGACCGCATTGTGTTTGGCATACACTCAGCAAAAGTAAGAGAGAAACTATTAAACGTTGGATCAGACTTGTCGTTAGACAAAGCGGTAGATATAGCTAGAGCCCACGAGCTAGCACAATCACAGATAAAGAGCTTTACTGGCGCCACGAGCAGCGCGCAGGAGCAGCTCGTGCACGAGGTACACAGACATGAACAGAAGTATAGCGCACAGAGATATCGCCCCAGAGCAGAGTGGACAGAGAGAGCGAACAGAGCGAGCGACACAGACACACGTAAGAACTGTGGATACTGTGGGGGTAGAGCTCACAAGGAAGGGGATAACTGTGTAGCTAGGGGGAAACAGTGCACAAAGTGTGGAAAATGGAACCACTTGCCAAAGTCTGCAGGGCCGGTAGTTTCCAGAAAAAGCCAGTACACGAGATTAGCATGCGCTCTGAGTCAGGAGAAGAGTCAGACGAACTGTATGTAGACACCGTGACAGACAGACGGTTTGATGCAACAGAACAAGCGTTCGCAGACATACAAGTAGGAAAACAGGGCACAGAGCTTAAATTTAAGCTAGACACAGGTGCACAAGTAAATGTAATTCCTTTGAGAGAGTATCACAGTTTACAAGATAAACGCAAAATACAGCCTACTTCACGCAGACTGACAGGATATGGTGGAGAGAAGCTAGTGGTAAAGGGCACATGCACGTTAAAGTGTAAATACAAAGAGCGTGGCATGTTGTTAGACTTTTACATAGTAGACACTCAGGCACCCCCAGTTCTAGGTTTACAGGCATGCCTGAATATGGACCTCATTAAACTAGTGTTGTCAGTAAATGCACACACAGATAAACAGACCATCATGGAAGAATACCACGACGTGTTTAAAGGGATAGGGCTATTCCCAGGAGAGTGTCACATCCATATAGACCCAGACGCCACGCCAGTAGTCTGCCCACTGAGAAGGACACCGATCGCCCTGCGTGGCCGACTAAAGAAGGAGCTACAGAGTATGGAAGACACACAGATCATCGCTAGAGTCATCGAACCAACGGAGTGGGTCAGTGCACTGGTCATTGTTGAGAAACCACGCACAGGCAAGCTCAGACTATGTTTGGATCCTAAGGAGCTAAACAAGGCTATCAAGCGCCCGCACTACCCTCTGCCGACACTAGAGGACATCACACCCAGACTAACAGGCGCACGCTATTTCAGCGTACTGGATGCAAGGTCGGGATACTGGTCCATCAAGCTCTCCACAGAATCATCGAAGCTGACGACGTTCAACACACCGTTTGGACGATACAGATTCCTACGATTACCATTTGGGCTCGCTTCTGCCCAGGACGAGTTCCAACGAAAAATCGATGAGACATACGAGGGACTGAACGGAGTAGCAGCTATAGTAGACGACATCCTTGTATATGGCGCGACCAGAGAAGAACACGATAAGAACCTACATGCAATGTTGGTGAGATCACGGGAGAGAGGCGTTCGGCTCAACGCAGACAAGTGCACCATCGGAGCCACCGAAGTGAGCTACTTCGGGCACATCCTTTCAGCTGACGGCATGAAGCCTGACCCAGGCAAGATAGCTGCCATCAAGGAGATGGAGGCGCCAAAGAGCCGTGCAGAACTGGAGACCGTGCTAGGTATGGTCAACTATCTGGCGAAGTTCGCCCCGAGCCTCTCCGAGATCAACGCACCCATGAGACAGCTGCTTAAACAATCGAATGAGTTCCTGTGGGACGCGCAGCACGACGCTGCATTCCAAAAGATGAAAGACATACTTACCAGTGAACCTGGGCCAGTCCTCATCTACTTTGACCCAGATAAGGAGCTCAGCTTACAAGTGGACGCATCAAAGTATGGTCTGGGTGCTGTGCTGATGCAGGAAGGAAGGCCCATTAGCTACGCATCCAGATCACTCACGGACAGCGAGGTCAACTACGCACAAATCGAAAAGGAGATGTACGCAGTCCTTTATGGATTCAAACGCTTCCACCAATATGCCTACGGTCGCCATGTTATGGTGCAATCTGACCACAAGCCCCTGGAGTCGATCATGAAGAAGCCGATCACCGCAGCCCCACCGCGGTTACAGAGGATGATACTGCAACTACACAAGTACAACTTCACGATCGTGCACCGCCCTGGGAAAGACATCCCAGTAGCCGACACGCTGTCCAGGAAATCACTCACCTCTCACGACGACGGTCTCAGTGAATGGATGGACCTTCAGGTACACATGGTATACAACAGCTTACCTGTACACGACAACAGGCTACAGGAGATCAGAGAAACAACAGACAATGACACACAGCTAAAGCTGCTCAGCCAGGCTATCCTGGAGGGATGGCCTGAGGAAAGAAAACAATGCCCCCAGAACATCACCGAATACTGGAATCACCGAGATGAACTATCCAAAACGAATGGAATAATTTTCAAAGGGGAGAAAATAGTCATCCCTACCAGCCTCAGAGGAGAGATGCTGATCAAGATCCATGCAGGCCACATGGGAATGGAAAAATGCAAACTGAGAGCACGAGACATCATGTTCTGGCCTGGAATGGGTAGACATATAGAGCAAGTCGTGGAGAAGTGCTCAATATGCCAAGAGCGCCGCCCATCAAACACCAAGGAGCCCATGATGCCTCATCGTATCCCAGACCGCCCCTGGCAGGTTGTAGGGACAGATCTCTTTAACTGGAACAACCAGGACTATGTTGTGACCGTCGACTACTACAGCAGATTCTTCGAACTAGACAGACTTCACAGCACCACATCGGCAGCTGTTGTCCACAAGCTAAAGGCAGCCTGTGCCAGGCATGGCGTCCCAGAGACCATAGTCTCAGACAACGGACCACAATACAAGTCTAAAGAGTTCGAGGCATTCGCCAAGTCGTGGGAGTTTACACACGTCACGTCAAGCCCACACTATCCGCAAAGCAACGGACTAGCGGAGAGAACTGTGAAGACGGCAAAATCACTCATGGACAAGGCTAAGGCAGACGGAAGAGACCCGTACCTAAGCCTCCTGGAATATCGTAACACCCCAGTCGACAACTTCAAATCGCCGGCACAGCTGTTGATGAGCCGCAGGCTACGCTCAACCCTCCCGAGCACCAACCAACAGCTGCGGCCAGGGGTAGTAAGCCCCAAAGATGGACATGACAAGCGAGTGCAGAGACAACAGCACCAGAAGAAATACTATGACAGGTCAGCTAGACCGCTGCCCCCACTACATTGTGGTGAATCTGTCAGGCTACAAGAACATGGACGCTGGAGGCCAGCAGTAGTCATACAACCAGCCGACACTGCGCGGTCATACCACGTTCGCACCCAAGATGGACGCGAATACCGCCGCAACCGCAGGCACCTGAGGGACACAAAAGAGGAACACTTCCAGGACAGCGACGGTATGCCAAGTCCAGAGAGCGTCGATCAACCGCCGGAGACCAACGACCCTGAACTGTCAGAGGACTCAGAAGAGAACTCAGCTTCAT
This sequence comes from Notolepis coatsorum, assembly GCF_963971535.1. Lineage (NCBI taxonomy): Eukaryota > Metazoa > Chordata > Actinopteri > Aulopiformes > Paralepididae > Notolepis > Notolepis coatsorum. The sequence goes on from NC_140165.1 coordinate 205,764,237, forward strand.
ACTACACCAGATCCGGCCGAGCAGTGAAGCCTCGGGACATTTTAGACCTATAAATGTACAGGGTGCAGGCGGATCGCTGCCCTATTATAACACCATTTACCCCAATGAAAAAAAAATCGATATTTTCCCATTTTGTTAGCAAGCTAATTCTACAAATAAGAACTGCATATGGTAAGAGTGTTGAGACACACAACCAAATAAGCCATGAATACATACCTTTTCACAGCTGAAGTATTCAAATATTAAAGCAGACTTTCCAGAATAAGAGGGCACACAATACGAACTGTAATACCTTGATACATGAATCTTTTATGTTTAACATTTAATCCTACCTGTTTACATTGCCTGGTCCTGACACAGGTAACGCACTTGTTATTGTTTACAAAGAAACTCTTACAGAGTATTGCACAACCTTTCTTTATTTCAATTTTGTTCATAGCTTATAAAGCTTTCTTTAAAAGAAGGAGGATGTAATATTCATGCTTTGAATATATCATTTACGACAGGCGCGCCAGGCGCACCTTCCTATTATGTATACCTGACAAGGGGTCCTGACAGACAGTTGGCTGCCAGCCGTGGATGGAGTTACACTCATGCTTAACGAATGCTTACCTTTGAATAAATATCTAAATGCAATCTCCTCGTCCTGAAGATTATTCTATATAAATCGAATACGACAACAGGGACTTGAACCCACACTGTAACTTTAGTGATACTAGATCACAGCGACTCGAACCCACACTGTAACTTTAGTGATACTAGATCACAGGGACTCGAACCCACACTGTAACTTTAGTGATACTAGATCACAGGGACTCGAACCCACACTGTAACTTTAGTGATACTAGATCACAGGGACTCGAACCCACACTGTAACTTTAGTGATACTAGATCACAGGGACTCGAACCCACACTGTAACTTTAGTGATATTAGATCACAGGGACTCGAACCCATACTAAATAGTGGGACCTATTGCATGAACAAATAATCACAGTGTTTCACATTTGGATCTAGCAAATAATAAAAATAGTTTAAAATGATTCAGTTTAAAAATAGTCATCAGTAAGAAGTAAAAAGTGCAATAACCGACACATGAATTTGATAGACAGTGTATAAGAGTAGGCAGGGTAAGAATAGTGCAGGTAAATACAAGTTGTGTCAGGATATCCCTGATGTTTCCTTTTGCCACTAGGTGGTAGCAGATATCTATCAGTGAAATGCCTGAGCAAAGAGATAGGTTTTAAGCTGTCTTTTAAAGATGTCTAGCGAGTTGGCTTCCCTGATGTTTTGGGGTAGTTTGTTCCATAGTTTTGGGGCATAGTTGATAAAGGCTGCATTACCGATCCTCTTTTGACTGCTTCTGGGAGCCTCTAGTAGTCCAGCAGCTGATGATCGCAGTGTTCTTGCTGGTGTGTAATTTATTAGAGTGTTGGCGATGTAGCTAGGTCCCTGTCCATTTAGAGCTTTGTATGTAAGGAGAAGGACCTTAAAGTCAATTCTAAATGTTACAGGAAGCCAGTGTAAAGCAGCTAAGACTGGACTAATGTGCTCTCTCCTTTTGGTTCTAGTTAGCAGTCGGGCTGCAGAGTTTTGGATTAGCTGAAGCCTCTCTGTGGTTTTCTTAGGGAGACCTGTGAAAAGTGCATTACAGTAGTCTAACCGGCTAGATATGAATGCATGAATTAGCTTCTCAGCATCGTTCTGATTAATAAATGGTCGTACTTTTGCTATATTTCTGAGATGGAAGAACGATGTTTTCATCACTTTGCTAATATGAGAATTGAAGTTCAGTTCTGAATCTATGATAACCCCAAGACTAGTGACCTCAGATTTGATCCAAGGGGTTAGTCCCCCCAGGTTCTTTATTAATGTTTCTTTTTTAGTTTTGGAGCCGATAATTAGAATTTCAGTTTTGTTCTCGTTTAGTTTCAGGAAGTTCTTACTCGTCCATTTATTTATTGCCAGTAAGCAGTCTGTAATGGAGCTAATCGCTGTATCATTTGGTTCAGCAGATATGTACAGTTGTGTATCATCCGCATAGCTATGGAAATCTACATTATGTTCTCTGATGATATCACCCAGCGGTAACATGTAAAGGGAGAAGAGTAAAGGACCTAAGCAACTCCCTTGTGCAACTCCATAGTTGTTGTCGTATATATCAGACATGTGATCTCCTAGTTTAACATAGAATTTCCTCCCTCTGATGTATGTTTTAAACCAGCCCAGCACATGTTCTGAGAAACCGACATGGTTTTCAAGACGATCGATTAGAATATCGTGATCGATTGTATCAAATGCTGCACTGAGATCTAACAGGATAAGGATGGAGATCTTATTCTCGTCAGAGTTTAGTCTGAGGTCACTGATTATTTTGGTGAGGGCAGTTTCAGTGCTATGATATTTTCTGAATCCTGACTGAAATTCTTCTAAGATGTTGTTTTCTTCAAGAAAGGAATTTATTTGAACTGAAACTATCTTTTCAAGTACTTTACTAATGAATGGTAGGTTGGATATTGGACGATAATTTGCCATTTCATTACTATACAAGTTAGGTTTTTTTAGTAATGGCTTTACAACTGCTGTTTTAAAGGCATCCGGGAAAATACCAGTCCTAAGGGAAGTGTTTATGATATCTAGCACAGGGCTTGAAACACTATTAAATACCCATTTGAAGAAAGCTGTAGGTATAGGGTCAATGTCTGAGGTGGAGGAGTTACATTCTGAGACAGTTTTGCAGAGTACATCTAATGTGATGCATGTGAAACTTCTCATGGTTACATTGCACGGTTTGCCGCAATCAGCTTTATTTCCATCATGAGTAATGCTGGCCCTGATCAAGGTTATTTTGTTGTTAAAGAATAGTGCAAGTTCTTCACACTTAACCGTTGATGACTGAGGAGGTGTAGGGGCAGTGTTGAGTAGTACATTAATAGTGGAAAAGAGGATTCTGGAGTAAATGATTTTAGAGAAGTAATTTTTCCTTGCTAAGCGGATGGTTTTATTATAAGCAGTTAAAGCATCTTTGTATATATCACAGCATATGGTGGTTTTTGTTCTTCTCCATTTTCGCTCCGCTGCACGACATTTCCTTTTTTCTTCGTTGACCGTATTATAGTTTAACCAGGGCGAGGCTCTAGTTTTCTTCTTTTTCGTTTTTAATGGGGCGACAGAATTTAATATAGATGACATTGCATCATTGAGATTTTCTACCTCTAATACTCCTGCACTACAGTCAGGGACTCAGCCAGACTCAGATCTGCTGCGTTCCTACTACCTGGTGACAGTGTACATCTACTCTCATAAAGTAGGGATAATCCACCCTGCTACATATATATAAAACAATGCATTTAAAAAAAAAAAAACGTACAGATGTCTTCCATAGACTCACAGGAATTGTGTAAAGTTGCCCAAATAGTGCAACGAATAGCAATGCATGTCCCCTTTAAATAAACATTTACAGACTTTTTTTTTTTAAATAGCTAAAAGCAAAACAATTATTTAGCAACTGAGGGTCTCACATGGTTGGACTACAAACAGGCATTGGGACTGGGATGACCGATGCAACACCTACACACTTAAACACACAACCGCCACCTGAACACCATGTCTAGGGCCCTTTCTCACTCACTCTATTAGTTTCTATTTCGTTCCGTTCCGCCCGTGCCGAGATCTGATCCGAACTGCCCCCCCCCCTCTCCCCCCTCTAGTTTGTGTACACACTTCATTCTGGGTGCGCTCTGGGTTTTGTTTACGGTTTGCGTTTTGAGCTTGTAAGCTTGCCGTAGTCGATGATGTCACGCTCGAAATGTAAACACAGGAAGTGTTCACACGGAGACTGGAGAATGGATGTTGATATAAAGATACAAATAACTAATAAATATGAAGTTATATTTGAACCTCTGTTGTCAAGCCTTGTCAATATAACCCACCCCCCTTTTCTCACGAATGGAACTCTGTTGTAGAGCCCGCTTTTGATCGTTTTGCAGCGTTAACAATAACGCTAAGCTAACGGCTACCGCTAGTTAGCTTTATAACCTCAAACTAGTAACATTGCTCGCATCAATTATATTGAATGTCATTGATCTACCACGGCCGACTGGTTGGGCACCACTGGTCTAATAGAAATAAATGCATTCGAACAAGAAAGTATAGTATACAGCAATGGCTAACGGCTAAACGCTAGTTAGCTAGCCTGTTCAGAAGCTAACATTATCCCATCGCTTGTGGCAATTATATTGCATGTCATTGATCTACTGGTCGACCACGGCCGACTGGTTGGGCACCACTGGTCTATAGAAATAAATGCATTGAACAATGTATAGACATAGCAATGGCAAACAAAATTGCCAGGCCTAACCGCCCCCACTCAGTGCGCACCTGAGACCACCTATTTCAGCGGTCCAGGTTCAGCGCCCCCGGGGACGAATCAGCGGGGGGCGGGGACGGGGGACAGCGTTCTCACTCAGACAAACACACCATTTTCTGATGCGAGCCGGCTCTGATTCGACACAGAGCAGTGAGTGTGAAACTAGGGTGGTGATACTCTGGTCTACCTTTTGGGCCATTGTTCAGCAATGTTGGCAACAAGTGGATGTCTCAACACATCGCTACTGATTGCATTCACCTTTTCACTTTGCTGCCATATTGGTCCAAGTTTGATGTAATGTGAGGTAGCCTATGGATGAGGAAGTTCCCGCTCACTTCACTTAGTTATAAAAATGCCACTTCAAGCATCACAATACATGGTGGTCGACCTCTCAAGCATCGGATGGCCCGACGGCAGGCCATCATGCACCCGTGCGCACATCGCGACAGTGGCTCGGAAGTTAGAGCAGTCGTCTGGTAATCCGAAGGTTCCCGGTTCGATTCCCACTCTTCCCGGGCAATGCGTCGAAGTGTCCTTGAGCAAGACACCTTGCATGGTTGCCTCCGCCATCGGTGTTTGAATGTGTGAGTTGATGGGTACAAAATGTGAGGAACAAATTGTAAAGCGTTTTGGATAAAAGCGCTATATAACTGCAGCCATTTACCATTTATGTCGTGGCACTTTGCTCTCGTCTGTCGGCTCCGGGCTGTGTTTTCACCGATCAACCAATACATTGTTGTTGGAAAGGTGAATTTGCCACCTTTCGATCGTCACCACACTCAATATATTGGGTGATTCCATTCTCGAGACGAAACAGTGTCATTTGACAAGCCGTTCGGACAAGTGACCATATCCGGTTGTGATCGGTCCTGAACTGACCAGTCACCGCTGATAGTGAAAATGATTGACCACCATTGTGCCAGAGCGTCTCCCCCGAAAGCGATCCCAGACGAGTGCTGAGAGTGGGGGAAGGTGACACAAGAAGATGAAGAAGTCCATTGTTTTGACTAGAGCGTCGAGATGAATGGCAGCGGATGGCTATTTTGGATAATCATGCCGAATTTTTACTGCTACACACATTACAAAAACCTTTGTAAAACATACATTTTCCATGACATTTTTATAGACTTTGGACCTGTACTACATAGGACTTCAGGCTATGGAACCATTATGTGAAACTAGTGAGATGGTGAAATTAATCTACACACGGGTAGTGTTGTCACGATACTGGAATTTCTAACTTCGATACGATACCTTGAAAAGTATCGATATTCGATACCATTTTCGATACCACAGGGGAAAGGTTCAATCTTAAAATGTAAAAAAATTATTTAATAAATAAAATAAATTTTGCTTTTGTTGCTGGTTGATTCTCCTCAGCTTCTCTCTGGTACTAAGAGAAGATAAATATAACACTTTTAAAACCCTTTGTTTATCTTTAGATCACACATTTAAAAATAACTGTTCATCTCACTTCAATCATTTTTATTGCAGAACATGGTATTTTCTCAAGCAGACAGATGTAAACACTGTAATCTGTGTTGCATGTACCTGACAAACTGAACTGTTTGTATTACAGTCATATTCCGACTTAACTGAATGCACATGTGTGTGTGTGTGTGTGTGTGGACTACTGTACTATTACAGGTATTGAAATGAACAATGCAACTTCCTTATACAAAAAAAATAATAATATTTTTTTTATGAATAATTAAATATCGATATTTCGGGAAATGAGTATTGAAACCGTTTTAAATATTCAGAATCGATATGTATTGATTTTTCGATATTTTTGACAACACTACACACAGGTCTCTCTGGTGGGCCGGGGCTCCTGATGGTCTGGCATTTGCCCGGTAGGCAATCCAGGCATGGGTCCAGTACTTTTGGGGGATGGCACAACATTATTTTGTGTCAGGTGCCAAATCTATCCCTGTTAAATGTTCATACAGTAAGTGTTACAAAGGATCAGATTAAACCGAATATATATATTTATTGATTGATATATATTGCATAAAATTTGTATATTGTTTGATATCCCTTGTATATTCCTTGTACATATACACGGAATATCCCTTTAGCCTAGTACAGACCATAATATTTCATTCTCCTATTGGACAGCGGTCCACAGGCGCCAAGGCCATGCCTCCAGAGTCAGGTTCAAAGCCACCGTCAAGACATGTCTGTACATGCCCGGCCTTGCCCAAGAATACGAGACAGAAATGAGGTTGGCACTAGATTGTTCGCCGTGCATATAAATATGGCGCAGGTGAATACCGAAGTAGGTTACCCAATAAGTTGAAGCCTCACCCACGATACTCCGTGCGGTGAAGTATGGCCTGTTTGGCCCCAAATAAGAGCATTGAGACCGCGTGCGAATTAATAACTGAATTGTCAGAGTTTGGCGCTATACCGTCGAGTGCGACATATTTCTATTAAGTCAGTAATAGTCTATTTGTGTATAGTGTATCGTGCGGCTAAAGTTCTACAGTGACCAGCATCACCAACGCTTCCTCGTATCAGCTAGAGAGCTTATCCAGGCTGGGCTGCTTTCATGGCGCTTTCACCCGAGGAGCCCTAGACGAGAACCGTGTGGACATGTACACTGGATTAATCTACCCGACAACTACATAGCCCTTTGCGGCTGGATTATATTTGCTTTTGGTCCTGTGATTAATGGAGCGGAGAATCGCCGACGCCTACACGTGTGTGGGATTTACCCTGTGAGGAGCCACGTCGAGTCTGCGCCTCAGAGAGCCTGAGGCAGGCTAGCTTTCTTCCCTGTGGATCTACAGGCTACGGAGAACAGCTGTATTCGTCTGTGGATCAAGATCTTATTGCACCGTCTCCCGTACTCGGAGTCGCCTTATCATCGTTGACCCAGGCTCTACTACCGACAGATCCTCTACCCCTGCTGGCTTACAACCGGAGGGACCCTTCCAGTATCTCCCGCTATATATTACTAGTGTACCATAGATATAATTCCCTAAGATTCAGGTTGTATAATTACCTCCTGCGTAACCAGAGAATGGACATTCATTATTGATTTGCCTACGCACATTCCTTTGCCTTATAAGCGCATCCAAAGTAAAATAGAGAAGTATATTATGTACCTTTTGCTGCAATAAATACTTAATTACAACTTTGTGTGGAACCGATTCATTGTGGGAAGTGTTCATCATATTTATATATCATGTACTGTATGGCCAGTAATTAAAGTACATAAGACGGTAGTGGTTTAATGATACCATACTTATCAATACAGTCAGGGAATTGTACCCCTCAGTTACAATTGGTCCTTCGAGCCGGAGGGTAACTAGTGTAATATTAATATAGTGGTATTAATATTGACATGGCCAATGATGAACACTCCACAAAACGGTTCTCCTAAAGTAGATCGCCCGCAGCGTAGACGGCAGACACCTCAGTACTTAGAGGATTACGTTGCCAATATAATACCTAGCTTTCTACAGACGGTAAACGCGGAAAAAGTAGATAGTAAAATTATGTCCGACCCTATCGACCAGGCTACCCCGCCAATAGAGGCCCTAGTGGGTTCTAACGTAACTGACCAAGCTCACGGTAGGGACCAGGAGGGACCCGACATGACTTTACCCCCCGCCAAGACCGAAGAAGTAGTCCCCGGAGAGCTCCAGGATAAAGACAGCCCTCCAGGGATGGAACTCGACCCGCTACAAGAAGAGGCGAGCACCCCGGAGATGGATCTCCAGGACTCGCCACAGGAGAACAGATCTCCAACGAGTACTGCCAGGAGCGGATCACCTCAACCAGCGTCTTCCCCCAGCGAGGCGGACAAGATGCTGGCACAGGCATTCCTCGCCAGCCTGGCAGCCTCAACAGAGCGCGATCGACTCCAAGCACAGACGCTTAGTGAGCGCGAACATTCTTCCATGGAAAGAGAACGCCTTCAAGCGCAGCAACGGAGCGACGAAGATCGTATATGTCTAGAGATTAGACGCCTTCAGACGGAAGAGAATATGGTAAGGGACCGGGCCGAAGCCCAGCGCGCCGCCGCCGAAGCCCAGCGCGCCGCTGCCGGTGCCCAAAGAGAAGCAGAGCGCGACCTCGCTCTCACCAAGCGCGAAGCCGAGCGCGACCGATTACAAGCGCAGATAATGGAGCAGCTGATCACCAGGGCAACACCCCCTCCCTCCGCACGGGGTTCCAGGGCCTCGTCAAGACAAGGGTCAAGGGCACCCTCCCCTACCCGATCAAGCGACCCTGAGCCCGACCACCAGAGAGAGCCTATACCCCCCTCCGAACCCCTTCCCCGACCGGTCCAAGTGAGACCCAGCTACAAGGAAGAAACGGTCTACACCGCGGAGAGGCTAAATAGACGACTACAGGATCTAGAGGACCTGCCAGAGGAAGAAGAAGAGGGAGAGGAGGAGAGTCAAGCCCGACAGCAGCACAGTACTCCACAGGACCAGGAGGTCCAGTACAGCCCAGGCTCTACCCCCGCGGCTCTGCGCTACAGACCCCCGACTCAATTCACGGGTGAGCTTGACGCACGACCAGCCCCGAGGAACAGCACCTGGATACGCAGGCCATGGTACCCAGCAGGTACCAGCCCACCAAGAGGCGTAAGAGGAGACTCGCCTAGGAGGCCTCTCTTCCAACGCTCACCGATGTGCCAGCCATCCATGGCATCATACATTGGCACACCGACGTTTCCGGACTTCACCCACGAGAACAGAGCACAGTACACGGAGCTACGAATGTGCTTAGAGACAATGATGTCCGATGTAGCTGATGAACCGTACAAATATGCTATCCTACTGAAGCACCTCAAGGTGCCCCGAGCGCACAATATAGCGCTGGCCTATGCCACCTCTACTACCCCATACACCGCGGCTCTAGCAGCACTCGACCAAAGATATGGACGCATATGGGACTACGTAATACAAGAGATAAGGCATATTGACCGCCTACCCCCAGCCACAGACAATCGCTCACTAGATGACCTGTCTATCAAGGTACAATCCCTGGTAGGGATGCTGGGGGCGCAAAGAGAAAAGGGTATGCACAAACTGTACGCCAACTCTAATGTCGAGAGGATTTTAGAGAAGCTTCCGCCCGCCCGACAAGAGCGCTTCAGGCGGCAAAGAGACCACCGTGATCCTAACGGTCCCGAGCCATCCCTCCTAGACCTAGCCGACTTCCTGGCGAGAGAAGTCAACAGCCTACGGTTGGATACGTTCATGCGGAGCACACCAAGCTCCAGAGAGGGACCTAGGAGAGCAAACGATGGCCGCAGATTGGTGACCGTCATGCACCAATCAGAATCAGTACCGAGCAGCAAGAACCACAGTACCCCCTCGATGAAAGAGAAGTGGAAGATGGTGTGCCCGTACTGCGAAAAGGAACACTGGTTGTCACAATGTGACACGTTCAAGAAGATGACCGCCGACGAGGTGATGGACGAGGTCAATGGATAAAGTCCAACCGACGCTGTTACCGATGTGCGCGCAGTCACATGGCAGCCGATTGCCGCTTAAAGAAGAGGTGTAGTCGGTGTGACGGAGCCCACCTAGATGTCCTACACGACAGTAACAGAAGAAAGCCTGCACCCTCAAGCAGCACAAAGGCAAGTGTTATGTACATTGACCCCGCCCGCAGCGGGGGCGCCCGGGTGCTCTTAAAGGTGGTCCGCGTAACACTGAGTTACCAAGATAAGGTCATGGACACTTACGCCGTCCTTGACGACGGGTCAGAGAAGACCCTTCTCCTCGCGTCCGCTGCGGCCCAGCTGGGGCTGCGGGGGAGCGAAAACCAGATGACGATTCGGACAATAAGAAGAGATCTAAAGACGATAAAGGGCGAGAATGTCTCCTTCACTATCGCAGCAAGCGGGCAGCCAGAGAGACGGTATAGGATTACTAACGCTTTCACCAGCCAAGAAATAGGCCTGTCGCAGTACACCTACCCCATCGCCAAGCTGATGGATAAATATGTGCACCTGCGTCAACTACCTATACCGCTCATAGACAGTGCCACCCCGACCCTGCTGATAGGCTCCGACCATGCAGACCTCATCGTCCCGATAGACCGGGTCCACACAGGGCCCAGAGGCTGTCCTGCAGCAGTCGAGACCCGCCTAGGATGGACATTACAAGGCCCCCTCGCTAAGTCTCTTAACCGAACAGCAGCCACTAACTGCCTCCACTCCAGAGTGACAGAAGAAGACACCACCCTCCTACAGCATGTCGAGAGGCTATGGACACTAGAGACAATGCCCTTTAAGAACGAAAAGAAAGACATTCGTTCCAAGGAAGACATTTACGCTATAGCCCTCCTCGAGCAGGGGACAAAGAGAGTCAAAGTCAACGGAGTGATGAGATACGCAACTCCACTCCTGAGGCGAGAGGGTATGCCTACCTTCCACGCCCCAAAAGAAGCGACGGAGCGGTATCTATTGAACACAGAGCGGCGCCTAGCCAGAGACCCCGCTCAAGAGACTGTGTACCGCGCTGAGATAACAAGCTAATCACAGCGGGACACATAAAGAAAATTGACATTAAAGAGGCCGATCAGACGACCGAATCATGGTACGTGCCGCACCACAAAGTCCACCACAACGGCAAGGATCGTATTGTGTTCAACTGCAGCTACCAGATCGGATCACAAAATCTGAATAAAGAGCTCTTGCCCGGCCCAACACTCGGCCCCTCTCTACTAGGCGTGTTACTACGTTTCCGCCAAGACAAGGTGGCCATCAGCGGCGACATCAAAGGGATGTTCCTGCAGGTGAGACTAGTGGAGGAGGACAAGCCCCTGCTGCGGTTCCTATGGAGAGAGAGGATCGGGGATGAGCAACCAGCCATCTATCAATGGGAAGTCCTCCCTTTCGGAACCACATGCAGCCCATGCTGTGCTACGTTTGCACTGCAAAAGCACGTCGCAGAGGACCCAGCAGCTGATGAAGAGGTCCGACAAAGTGTAGGAAATAGTTTCTACGTGGACAACTGTCTGCAAAGCGTCTCGACGCCAGAAGAAGCAGAGGCCCTTCTACTCAAGCTCCGCGCCTCCCTGATCAAAGGCGGCTTTGATCTCAGGCAGTGGGCCAGCAGCGACCCGCAAGTATTGGGCAGCCTCTCCCCCGAGGACAAGGCAGCAAGCAGCGAGACCTGGATGGCGACCATCCCAGGAGAAGCCCAAGAAATGACATTAGGACTAGTCTGGCGCTTCAAAACAGACTCGCTCCATTATAAACACACACCCCTGACCAAGGAGCAGGGAAGGTCGACTGCACTACCGACCACCAGACGGAGTGTATACAGAACACTCGCCAGACAATATGACCCGTTGGGATGTATTCTACCTTACACCACCAGGGCAAAGATGATTGTAAGAGCGTTATGGGACAAGGACCAGGGCTGGGACGACCCCATACCCGAGCACCTTGCATCCACATGGAGAGAGTGGGAGACGGAACTCAGCTCACTCCCAGGTGTCAACATACGCCGCAGCTACTTCCCACCCACAGTGAGGCCGGAGACGTGCCAGATGGACCTGCACGTCTTCAGCGACGCCTCCGAAGTAGCCTACGGTTCGGTGGCCTACTTGCGTGCCCGAGAGGAGGGAGGAGAAATACATACTGCTTTCATCCTGGCTCGCTCAAGAATAGCCCCACGAAAGCAACAATCTATCCCGCGTCTAGAGCTCTGCGCAGCCCTAGCAGGAGCGCAACTCGCCACGTTAATCCAACGTGAACTCACCATTCCGGTGCAAAGAACAATCTTGTGGTCAGACTCCACGACAGTACTCACATGGATCCGGTCTGATTCGTGCAGATACAAGGTCTTCGTGGGAGTCAGAGTCACAGAGATTCAAGATTTAACAGAAGTAGCAAGCTGGAGGTATGTGGACACAAAACACAACCCAGCTGACGTCATCACCCGGGGAATGTCCCTGGATGACCTCACCCGTCACAACCTATACAGTGACGGGCCAGAGTTCCTCAAGCTCCCGGAAGAAGAGTGGCCTACACCCACCCCACGGGAAGCGAGTAAAGAGGAGGCGGAAAACAAGAAATCTATGTTCTGTGGATTGAACACACTCGTCTCCACAGACCCCGACATAGACGATTGCCTCACCCTAGAGAGTGCGCAGCTAAAGACATTCCTGTGGCACCACCCAGAGGTTCAGCTCACTACTGACATTACAGCAGCTGACTACGAAGAAGCAGAACTTCTTCTACTACAACGAGCCCAGAGAGACTCGTTTCCCGATGAGCTAGACTGTCTACAGGGAGCAAAGCCCGTCCCATCAGACAGCAGACTGCTCCACCTAGCCCCCGAGAGCGACGCCCATGGTCTCATCAGAGTGGCTGGTCGTCTGCGGAGAGCTCCAGACTTACCGGATGACGTCAAGTACCCGATAGTCTTAAACAGCCGACACAAGGTCACAGAGCTGATCATAAAGAAATACGACGAGGATGTGCATCACGCCGGGGCAGAGAGAGTCTTCGCGGAGATCAGACGTCGTTATTGGATACTGCAAGGGAGAGAAGCAGTGCGGCGCTTCCAGCGAACCTGTCTAGACTGTCGTAAGTGGCGAGCGCAGCCCAGTATACCCCGGATGGCTGACCTACCTCCCTGTCGCCTCCGACTCGGCGACAAGCCTTTTCACTCCACCGGTATGGACTGTTTCGGCCCGCTGTATATAAAGAAAGGAAGAGGAACCGAGAAGCGGTGGGGTATTGTATTCAAATGCATGACCACCCGAGCGATGCATATAGAACTCCTTCCAACCATGAGCACAGACTCATTCCTTATGGCCTTCCGAAGATTCACATCGCGGAAAGGCAAACCGTCTATACTATTGTCTGATCACGGGACAAACTTCAAAGGCGGAGAAAGAGAGCTGAGAGAGAGCTTCCAAGCTATGGGCCCAGAACTTAAGACCCACCTCGCTCCATCCCAGATTGACTTCCAGTTTAATCCCCCGAACGCACCTCACTTCGGTGGAACTTGGGAACGAGAAGTACGTTCAATAAAGACAGCCCTGTACGCCGTGCTTGGGGCCCAGACCGTGGCGGAAGAAGTCCTAATGACAGTCCTCACGGAGATCGAGGGAGTATTGAACTCAAAGCCCCTCGGTTACGTCTCAAGTGATGTAGCAGATGTCGACCCAGTCACCCCCAACACACTCTTGATGGTGCGGCTGGACCCCGCGCTACCACAGACAATGTACAGGCCTGAAGAAGCGAACGGCCGAAGAATGTGGAGGTACAGTCAAGTATTGGCTGACAAGTTTTGGAACAGCTTCCTACTCCACTATCTACCGTCTCTACAGACCCGCCAGAAATGGGTGAAAGAGAGAGACAATTTGACAGAAGGGACAGTCGTCATGATTATCGACCAGTCACTACCCCGAGCTATGTGGCCGGCTGGCCGCGTAAGCAAAGTGATCACCGGTGCCGACGGAAAGGTCCGAGCAGCCGAAGTGCTCATCCAAGGACGGATCTACACCCGACCCGTGGCGAGGCTAATAGAACTGCCAAGGCTCCCCGATACTATCGATGACGACCATGACCCCATGACTTTGTGAACTGCCCGACCCCTCACAACAGACATTGAGTAGTGGACAGTGCGGTTAATCTGTCTCTGCTTAGCTAATTAGGTGGGACTAATTAGGAGGCGGCTGTTACAAAGGATCAGATTAAACCGAATATATATATTTATTGATTGATATATATTGCATAATATTTGTATATCGTTTGATATCCCTTGTATATTCCTTGTACATATACACGGAATATCCCTTTAGCCTAGTACAGACCATAATATTTCATTCTCCTATTGGACAGCGGTCCACAGGCGCCAAGGCCATGCCTCCAGAGTCAGGTTCAAAGCCACCGTCAAGACATGTCTGTACATGCCCGGCCTTGCCCAAGAATACGAGACAGAAATGAGGTTGGCACTAGATTGTTCGCCGTGCATATAAATATGGCGCAGGTGAATACCGAAGTAGGTTACCCAATAAGTTGAAGCCTCACCCACGATACTCCGTGCGGTGAAGTATGGCCTGTTTGGCCCCAAATAAGAGCATTGAGACCGCGTGCGAATTAATAACTGAATTGTCAGAGTTTGGCGCTATACCGTCGAGTGCGACATATTTCTATTAAGTCAGTAATAGTCTATTTGTGTATAGTGTATCGTGCGGCTAAAGTTCTACAGTGACCAGCATCACCAACGCTTCCTCGTATCAGCTAGAGAGCTTATCCAGGCTGGGCTGCTTTCATGGCGCTTTCACCCGAGGAGCCCTAGACGAGAACCGTGTGGACATGTACACTGGATTAATCTACCCGACGACTACATAGCCCTTTGCGGCTGGATTATATTTGCTTTTGGTCCTGTGATTAATGGAGCGGAGAATCGCCGACGCCTACACGTGTGTGGGATTTACCCTGTGAGGAGCCACGTCGAGTCTGCGCCTCAGAGAGCCTGAGGCAGGCTAGCTTTCTTCCCTGTGGATCTACAGGCTACGGAGAACAGCTGTATTCGTCTGTGGATCAAGATCTTATTGCACCGTCTCCCGTACTCGGAGTCTCCTTATCATCGTTGACCCAGGCTCTACTACCGACAGATCCTCTACCCCTGCTGGCTTACAACCGGGGGGACCCTTCCAGTATCTCCCGCTATATATTACTAGTGTACCATAGATATAATTCCCTAAGATTCAGGTTGTATAATTACCTCCTGCGTAACCAGAGAATGGACATTCATTATTGATTTGCCTATGCACATTCCTTTGCCTTATAAGCGCATCCAAAGTAAAATAGAGAAGTATATTATGTACCTTTTGCTGCAATAAATACTTAATTACAACTTTGTGTGGAACCGATTCATTGTGGGAAGTGTTCATCATATTTATATATCATGTACTGTATGGCCAGTAATTAAAGTACATAAGACGGTAGTGGTTTAATGATACCATACTTATCAATACAGTCAGGGAATTGTACCCCTCAGTTACAGTAAGGGTCTGACATATTTGTATTTTATGAGGTGACTCATTTGTTTTCAGAGGTGGCCATAGCTTCTGCCGACACCTTGAGAAGACCACAGCTCATGACACCTTGAGAACACCACGGCTCATCTTGAGAACACCACAGCTCATGACACCTTGAGAACACCACAGCTCATCTTGAGAACACCACAGCTCATGACACCTTGAGAACACCACGGCTCATCTTGAGAACACCACAGCTCATGACACCTTGAGAACACCACAGCTCATCTTGAGAACACCACAGCTCATGACACCTTGAGAACACCACAGCTCACCTTGAGAACACCACAGCTCATGACACCTTGAGAACACCACAGCTCACCTTGAGAACACCACAGCTCATGACACCTTGAGAACACCACAGCTCACCTTGAGAACACCACAGCTCATGACACCTTGAGAACACCACAGCTCACCTTGAGAACACCACAGCTCATGGCAACTTGAGAACACCACAGCTCATCTTGAGACCACCACAGCTCATGGCAACTTGAGAACACCACAGCTCATCTTGAGACCACCACAGCTCATGGCACCTTGAGACCACCACAGCTCACGGCACCTTGAGACCACAAACTATTAGCTAACACTTTAATAATGTAGACATGCAAAGCAGGAAGCTACCACTGACACTCAGAAATCTAGGCAAGAATAATAACAATAACACTGGCAATAATACAAATAATAATTAAGATTATTATTATGATTATTATTATTATTATTAATAATAATAGTGTAGTGTCTAATTTCCCACGGGATAATAAAAGTATTTCTATTCTATTCTATTCTATTATTATAATACATTGTAAATATATAAGGTTTACAAATAATAAACATGAAACACGAAGAAGATCTACAATTCACAACATACAGATTACAATAATAATTGATGTGTGCATGTGCGCCTGCATGTATGTGTGCATATATGTGCCTGCCTTTGTGCGTGTTGTGTGTGTGTGTGTGTGTGTGTGTGCGTGTGTGTGTGCGTGTGTGTGTGTGTGTGTGTGTGTGTGTGTGTGTGTGTGTGTGTGTGTGTGTGTGTGTGTGTGTGTGTGTGTGTGTGTGTGTGTGTGTGTGTGTGTGTGTGTGCAAACATGTCTACTGATATTATGCATGTATTGCTTTGTGCTGGCCTTTCAACACCATTCCTAAGTGACCATATCTCAGCCTCAGTTTTCTTATCAACACATTGCCATTAGGGGTTAATATCCAAGTCCACTGTGACTTCTCTCCTTCCTTGGGCTTTATTGTCAAGCTTTACAACCCGCAGGGAGAGGTAACCTACAGTAACACTCTGGGACCAGGGATTTTGTCCAAATATCTGTGTAAAGACAGAAACAAGCCCAACAGATGTGAAATAGCAAAATAACATGGAGACTTGAGTGTATCCATCTTAAAATAGTGTGTATGTGTGTGCATGTGTTGGTGTGCATGTGTGTGTGCGCATGTTTGTGTGTTTGTGTGTGTGCATCGGTGGGTGGGTGTCTGTGTGTGTGCTCCACACTGTTTTTCTCAGCTGAGATAACCTCCCCTGCTGATGTGCAATCAGTGCTCCATCATGTGGGGCAGCTGGAGCAATGACATGACCTTTGAACCTCAGCCAGGGTCTGATCAAGTGGTGGTTTTACTGATTAAATATTTATCAGCTGCAGGCAATTACCCCACATAATGGGATATATAGGTGATAGGTAATGTAGTATTGGTTGATAACCATTTTCCACATGAATTAATAGTGTAAGTTGTCAAGCAGTCAAGCATCATTACCTTGTTTATGGGAGTAAACACAAGATTTTGACATGTCATACAAATTTTGTATACTCATAAACAGTTTGCCAGTATTGACACAAACAAAGTCACTCACTAGATAGCTGCATGGGGGAGGGGGGAGGGGAGGTACAGGCAGAACAGATAATCATAGCAATAGTAATAATAGACCATGGTAATAATAGTGGAATGGCAGGACTCAATTGGTCAGTAATAATAGTCATAATTGATATAATTTAGTATAGTATTAAGAGTCAGACATTCTCAACAGTTCTCAAGTTCTCCAGCACTTCAACTGGCAGCAGCCCACGATTGTGGAGCCTGATGGCTACTGGCACAAAGGACTGACGAGGCAGGTCATAAGTCTATGGCTGAACATGCTCCTCATCTTGGCTAGCTCCTCATAGAGGGGACTAGATTGAGACTACATAGAGACCTAGGACAGCAGCAGAGGCCTGTGGTAGCCTCATTTATTTAGCCTGCTGTAATGAATATGACTAAAGTGTGTTATGCAGCTGTCTTTTATTGATTTTAAATGCTCAGAAACTGCAGTTGTGGTCTCGACCAGTCCAGAGGACCAGAGTCCTCTTTGTCCAAGACAGAGTCAAGACTGAGTAAAAATGCAGTCAAGTCCAAGATGACACAGACACCTTTAAAATGTGGTCTTGAGACGAAGAGCGGTCTGTGCTACAACACAGCCTGTCTCTTGGGGGATTGAGGCCATGGTAATGGAGGAACACCTTCAGGAACCGGACCTAGGAGGGTCCTGACAATTGCCTGACAATTGTTCCCAGCTCTGTTTGTTCCCAAGTTCTTCAGTCGACTCACTCCACCCATCTGACCAGTCATCCTGGTATCCAGTGGTCTTTGGATTCCTGGAGAGGAGATTCTGGTGGCCCTCTGTAGTAAGCAACACTCAAACTAGACACAAGGCATCCTGGCGGTCTCCGTTTGATCTCCTGCACCCACTCAAATATCCCTGGACTGGTTCTCTAAAGCGGCCCACTTCCTCCCTTTGCCCAAACTCCCTTTGGCTCATGAGACTGTCCAGGTGGTTATTCAGCATGTTTTTGCATGGATTGCCCGGCCTAGGACATGGGGAGCTCCACAAATCATGTTAAACCCAGATTCGGCTCAAACAAGGGACTAAACACGTTTCAATGTGGAATGCCCTACCCAAAGCTGTAAAGGAATGTGAATCACTACCCACTTTCAAAACCACTCTCAAAGAGCACCTACGGGAGACTGCAATTCAAAACTGGCCCCTGTAAATGTCCTAACCCAACCCCCTCCAATGTACAGTAAATGTCCTAACCCAATAATACACGAGACCCTCTTCTTGGGACCAAGTAAGGTTTCGTCAATATTCCAATGTACAGTTTCCCCCACCCCGCCTACCCAGGTATTGTATTACTGTATTTGTAAATCTGATATGTCATACATGTATAGATGTAGCAGTACTGTCTATCTGTATGTCATGTATGTGTTGAATGATGAATTGAAAATGGGGGACCCTGATGTAAACAAGACGAAAGTCTTTCTCTGGTCTGCATCCCCTTAACAATTGTGTGTATTGAGATGTACTGTATTGTACCCATTCTGCAATCTGTTAATACAATTTTCAATCAATCTATCAATCAAGTCAATTTGCCTCCAAATTCTGAAGGTCCTTCTGCTCTCCCCTCTCTGCTTCTGCTAGCCTGTCCTCTGCCAACCACCCTCAGTCCAATGGTCAAACTGAGCACCTCAACCAGCACCTGGGCCCTCATTCATCAACGTGTGCGTAGAACATGTTCTATTTCCACACGTAAGCACAGAATTTAGAATGAGTGTACGCACAGGGAAGTCGGGATTCATCACACGTGCGTACGCAGGTTCTATGCACACCTGTCATGATGAATATGACTTTGATCCTACGTTTGAGCTCGTGCACTGTTTTAAGTATTTGCATACCAGAAACGCCCCGATTAACCATATATACGGTAATGGAATACACCCATGAAATGTGGAAAAATTGACTAAGCCGAGGGAAGCGTGTCATGAGACAGGCTGACAGACGTGTACACTTACGGTGATGTCGGATATGATATCTATTAGGCCTGCCACGATAACAAATTTTGCTGGGCGATTAATTGCCCCCGAAAATATCGCGATAAGCGATATTATTGCGACCGGTTAGAGAATTTTTTTTTGAGAAATTTATTTCCCAAAACTTTTATTTTGAAGCCCACCGCTCCGTCTTTTCCGGTGTTTTAGACTTTTATTTTGAAGCCCACCGACCGGACCGGAAGTATTGTTGTGATTATCCTAGCTTGCTGATGCTGCTGGTAGATCGACATGCTGCTGGTGGACTGGGGCCAGCTAACGTTAGCTTGCTGATGCTACTACTACTTCGACATGCTGCTAATGGGCTGGGGCCAGCTAACGTTAGCTTGCTGATGCTGCTGGTAGATCGACATGCTGCTAGTGGACTGGGGCCAGCTGACGTTAGCTTGCTGATGCTACTAGTAGATCGACATGAGCTAATGATAAAACAAATGTTGAGATTGTTGGTGAACAACTAACTTTAAGTTAGTTTTAACGTTAGCTACTAACGTTAAAACGCTAACGTTACACTACAAATAACGCTACTTGGTTAAAAGGAGCAACACTATTGAGAAATGTAGTTAAGCTATGTGGTGTTGCCCCACGGAGCTCCTGTGCTGTGCTCTCTGCTCTGTAGTAAAGCCAGCGGCCCGCCTCCCAACACGGACAGTGACTGACAAGGGGCACTGGTTCCGCCTCATTAAAACAAACGCGCAAATAGCAATTAATCGCGCCCGTCAAAATCATTGCATTCATTTTAATTATCGCGGCAATTAATCGATTTATTGCTTATCGCGGCAGGCCTAATATCTATTAACCATTGCTGCCTGGGCAGCGCAAACACTAATAAATACCGCGCTGGAATATGACTGCCTTTTCCCGTGTTGTTTGATTAATACCCAGGGATTAAAGTTCTCCTCAATTTTATTCCAAATCGCGATGGATCTCCCGTCAATTTTCTACCTGCTGCATATGATTTCTAGAGGCATACTACAATCTATTTTGATGTCAGTATTGGGTAGCCTATATAAACAATAATACGAGAGCATATACAAGAACAATGAATCTCACTGCATGTATGATGTAGCCTGCCTTTCAATACATGCACTTGAATTCCATCATGTTTGTGTGCGGGACTCACAAGGCTGTTGTCACAATGGGTGGTACCGGTACAGTAATAATAACAGTCCACACAATATCACGATCCATGCCATAGCCTATGTTCTATTAGGACATGATCTGTGACGACAAATGTTCTAGAATGTTTGATTAAGATATCATACTCTGACAGCATGCCTATGATCAACAAAAACGCGAACTTGAATCCAATCATATACATAGTCTGTCCACTATCTGGTGTCATTGCAATGCGTTTTCTATTCTTTCTTATACAGTAAAAAGGGGGAAGAACACTATATTCATATGACTTGTATTCGGCTTACAGCTTCGAAATTCCACTTGTTTCGTTTAACGTAAAGCCTTTTAAATATAATCAAAACGTTC